>NW_022111306.1:1898538-1906854 GCF_000313985.2 Echinops telfairi
GCACCAAAGAACTAGAGGAAAGTTGTGTGTTTCATCAGTGCTATACTGCATCATGACTGGCTCATCCCTTCCCTGTGACCCCTTTTAAGGGGATGTCCAATTGTCTACAGATGGGCATTCGGTCTTCCCTCCATGTGCCTCTGTCCCCCATTCACCTTGGGTATGATTTTGTTCTGAGTCTTAGATGCCTGATACCTGATCCCATCGATACCTCATGATCACACAGGCTGCTGTGTGGGCCTTGTGGGCCTTGTTGCTTCTCAGCTAAATAACCGCTTGTTTATTTTCAAGTCTTTAAGACCCCAAATGCTATATCTTTTGATAGCTGGGCACCATCAGCTTTCTTCACCACATTTGCTTACACCCCCATTTTATCTTCAGAGATCGTGTTGGGAAGGTGAGCATCACAGAATACCAAATTATTACAACAAAGTGTTCTTGTGTTGAAGGAGTACTTGATTCAAGGCCCGATGTCCATCTGCAACCTTTAATTCTTAACATATAGAAATGAGTAAATAGTTCTATACCCCTCTCCTTATATATAAATATATTTACATATGTACATGCCCGCATTTAGACCTCTATAAATGTCCTTGGCCTCCTGGTTCTTTCTTCTATTTCCTATTGTCCCACCATCATGTTTGGCCTTCATTCGGGTTTAGTAATTCCTCGCTGCTATATTGCTCTTGATTAAGCCCCACTGGGCATCATACATCCTTTCTTGTTCCCTTTTCCCTGGGATCCTTTCTCCCCTCTCCCCTTTTCCCATGTACCTCTGGAACCATTGGTCTCGTTCTTTTCATCTCTGAATTGTTACCCCGCCTATCTTATCTAGATAGACATGAAGAGACATTAATAAGTACAAAAAACAGGCAAAGCCAAACAAAACAACAAGGAAGTCAAGACCAACAAAACAATAACAACAACAACAAAAAGAGAGCCATTGTCAAAATTGGAAAAGCCTATCAATAGTTCAAGGTCCATTTGTTGGCCTTTATGAGTGTTTTGCAGTTGTCAGATAGGGTGCCACACTGTCTCCAAAGTTTATTTTTGGTATTCCCCGGGGATTTCATCACTTTGCTCTGTTGCATCCCCTTAGTGTTTCACCCCAGCGTGATGGGGTCAGAGTTTGCACAATTTCCACACTGTGTTTCCATTGTTGTCCCCCGTAGCACTATGGTTTACTGAGGGATGCCGTGTCTCAGGGTGGTGCTGGCCCTATGGTCCTCTCTGTGCATTCTCTGTCCCGAACAGCTGTATTGTCTTCAGGGCTTGGTGGGCCAAGATGTTCTCCCCTCCCTCTCCATTTCTTTGTGTTTTAACTTAATCAAATAGGGTCCTCAACATCACAAATTTTTAAAGTGCTATAGCTATATTATTTAATCTACAAATCAGATTCAAATGTCAACAATTATACCAATAAGTTCTTTTATTTTATTCCAGTCTAAATCTTAATTACACATTGACCTGAATTGTCTTGATTCTATTCCTTTCACCTGGAATAACTCATCAGCCTCTTCATCTTTTATTCGTTCTATGTTGAGCCCGTTGAGAGGATTTCTCACATCCCTGGTTTTGGGGGGTTGTTTTTTTTCCCGGTCAGTCCCAGAAAGGGTCTACATTGCTGCTACTGCCTACTTTTTAATTATCCCTGCATATTGCAAGAGGAAACTTTCTACTCCTCTTACTGTCTCAGAAACTCCTAGGGACTGTTCTACATTGTTTGATAAGGTTGCTATGAGTCAGAATTGACTTGATGGCAGTGAAACTTTTGTTTTCCTTTTTTATATCCTATGCAGAACTGATCACTCCAGACATGAATTTTCTAAGAAACTCTGAAGATTTGAAAGATTTTTTCCTGTTTTCTTTGGGATTCCAGTGTTGCTTCTGCATAATCAGCTATTATCTGAATATTCTCATTTTTATAGATTATGTATCTTTTCTCTCTGACTCCCCAGAAGGTATGCTCGTCACCACTGGTGTTTTGCTCTGTCAGTATTGTGTATTCAGGTACAAACTTATGTATATTTATGCTTCAGTGTTTTCTTAGAGTTTCTAAATCTGGGCATTATTTTATTTTCTCTATTTCTAAAGGATTCCAGTCATTATCTCTTATAGTATTGCATCTGCTCTCTACATTTTTTTCTTCTTCTTCTGGAACTCTGATTGAATATACATTAGGCCCATGGGTAAAATTGTGGCTACCAAAAGTACCCCCCTGAAACAAAAACAAACCACATACTGTCATCAAATTGATGCGGACTCGGAGCAACTCTTATAGGACAAGGTATAACTATGTAAGTGTTCACATTGTAGAAAGCCCTGTCTTTCTCCCCCACGGCAAGCTGGTGGTTTTGAACTTCAACTTGCTTATTGCAGCCCAGTGAGTAAGCATTGCACCACTGGGGCTCCTTAAATATTGTGGATAATTTCTTCATATTTATCATTTATGCACATATTTGCTGTAGAATTAATCCACTGATTTTATATTTACATGTTAATGAAATTCTAGAAGCTATTTGGTCCTTTTTCTAATATTATTGGTTATTTTTTAATTGTTTGCTAATTACTCATATTTCTGTTCTATTTTATTTTCAGACTTATGTATATACTTATATTTTGTATACTGCCTCTAATATTTACAATATCCTATTTCTCATTGTCTTTTGATTCAAATTTTCCATGAACTTTTCTTTGAAGTTTTATTGACATAGAATTGTATATCAAACAATTCCATAGTTTATGGCATTAAAAGGACTTATGCAATCACCACGATTAATTTTAGAAGATCTTTCTACTTCTTTGTTCATTACTATTAGCTCTTATTCCCCCCACACTCTCTCCTGCCACAACCCTGAGAAACTATTAATCCAGTTACTATATTTGTGAATTTACCAATCCTAGATTTCATATATAGAAAAACATCCAAAACAAAATTAAAATGACAACAATTAAAAACAAAAACAGGAAACCCTCAATATAAAGGTAGTAGAAATTATTAAAAAGTAGAACAAATTTAAACTAGGTCAAAGGGAGACAGCTGATAAGGTCCTCAATGGTAACCTGTCTGCCTCTGCATTAGGCCACTCTCAAGACACTGTCTAGGAGCAAGGCCATTCTGAGCTCTGGGCAATGATTAAGAGTGGATTCAGCAGAGGTTTAATCCACATTGGGACCCCCCAATCTCCTAAATTTTTATAGGTGTTCTTTTCTAACCAGTTTTACTGGAGACAAATGTATTGTGCACACTGTGAACTCTTCCAGGAAGGATTTGTATTTATCTGGCATCTTATGACCACTTTAATTAAACATAATTACTAGTTTGATGTTCTCGTAATTACTCCGAGATAAAGATTTCTTTTAAAATAATTAATACCAGACTAGTCTCAAGGAGGAGATTAAAGATGTCCCCAATGTCCACATTTTCAAAGATGTCAACCTCGATGTTAACCACGACTTAGTATATGCCCTGGCATCCCTGTGTTCTGTAATTTACTACAGTGGCTCACGTGCTTGTGAGTGCTGTGAAGTACCAGATCCCAAGTTCAGCTATCATCTGTATCCACAAGGCTGTAAACTCGTGAAACCAAGTCAGGGGATAGAAGCGAGCTAAATTCAGAATCTAGAGTCAGAAGCCAAAAAAAAAAAAAAAGCCTGAAAACCCAAGCAGGTGTTCTGACTTCTAACATGCTCAGTCTCACAGCAGAGAACACAACGAGAAGACTGATGGAAGTGTGACCTGCCTTTGTTTCACCAGCTTCCACACCCTCGCAGATGAGAAGCATCCTCCAGACAGATGTCTGAACTTTGGATTTGGGACTTAACTGTACCCAAACCCACAGGAGCCAATGGATAACCAACCCTTCCCCGCCGGGATCCTGACCATAGGCACAGAGGCTAGAATTTACAGTACGTCACAAAAGGGATCCTGGCTAGAAGGCCCATGTTAAGTAATTGACTGCATCTCATACCTAAACCATAAACAAACAAACCAGTTATTGTTGAATTGATTCTGACTCATGACAGAGCACAACAACATTCCATAGGCTGTTCATGACTGTAAGCAGATTGCCACACCTTTGTATGCATACGAACCCCCCAACTTCTGTTCAGCAGATGAGTGCTTACACACCACCCAGGGACGCCTGGGAACTACTCAGCCAGTGTCAATTCAGGTAGCAAAAGTGGGATGTGTAATAGAAGGAAATAGGTTTATTTTTCCCTTCACTTATTGTCAAGTTTTAAGACAAGGTTTATTTTAAATTCCCTTCCAAAGCGAATATTTATATCTATATCATACTATAATGAGTCAATATAATTATTGGGATTGTAGTTTTTAGCCGTGGCCTGGTGATTTTTTTTAAAACACTCCCCCCTAGCACCACCCTGTATTTCCAGCTCATATATATGCCTTGATGAACCACAAAATCTCAAGTTTGCCTAAGCTTCAACTTGCCAGTATTTATCTCTGCATATCTTACTGGCTTCCACTTCTGATTAGACGTTAGTTTCTTACCACAAAGAATATCTTTAGATGAATAAGATTACTTTTGGAAAAGCTCTCATGGACCATCTCTAGGGTCTCCGGTGTGAAGTGGGGAACCATGCACATACCATGCACGTGCCAAGTGGGCCTTGCTTTTGTCCTTAGGTGTGGTTAAGTGCTGCATGGTCGATTCCAAGGCCCAGGAACCCGACGTCCAACCGACGGAGACACTGCCCGCTCCTGTGCGCGCACCTCACGGGTTTTCTTATGTTTGAGCCGATTATTGTGACCACCGTGTCAGTTCATCTTGTCCAGGGCTTTCCTCTTTTTCCCCAAGCATGGTGTTCTTCTCCAGGGACTGGTCTCTCCCGACAACATGTCCAAAGTATATGACATAAAGTCTTGCCATATTGGCCTCTTAGGAGCATTCAGGCTGTATTTCTTCCAAGAACGATTTGTTTGTTCCTTTGACAGTGATGGTACTCCTACTATCCTTCCCTAGCCCCATGATTCAGAGCAGCAATTCCTCTGTCTGCCTTACTCAAAGTCGAGCTTTCACATGCATATCAGGAGATTAAAAATTCTAAGACTTGGGTCAGGTGCCTAATCTTCAAAATAACCTCCTTGCTTTTCAACACTTGGCTTCAGGTAGAAGCAGTCTATGTGAACATATACACGGGGGCTTCAAAACGTGTGTTGAAAAATTCCATTATCTTTTTGTTTCATTTTTCCGCAAAATTACTGAAAGCCCATCATATATACCTGAGATATGTACAATGGAAATGGAATGGGGCTTTTACTTTGCTTAATGTTGCTTATGCCCATGTGTTATGAATAGGTTTACATATTGAGGGGCTGCTGTGTACAGGTATTTAATTTTATTGGTTACTCGTGAATTGTGCTGTCATAAAACAGTGAATCAACTTGAGAAAATGAAAGATAAAAAAGTATGTAGTTGTAACAATTTAAGAATAATTAAAGGTTAACCCCTGTAGTACTAATGGTAAATGTAATGCCAGTTTAGCGGCAGCTGCGCTTTTTGCGATGATGTCTGGGGTCAAGTTTCCTGGGCTAAATGGACCTTGGCTGTGGACTTGGAGTGACTGAGGCACAACGGGGCTGTGGCATGTCCGCACATGAGGATGAGCACATAGAAGAAATAAGCACACATATGAAAATGGCTTGATAAAATGATAGGTAAATAGTGAAACCAAGATTAAAAATAATGCTTAATCATACAGAAGAATTAGAAATCATCGAAGAGGGTCTATAAACAGCTATTCAAGATTCTTGGGCAAGAATCCTGAATAGCTGTTTATGATGTTAAAAGTTTGGACAACAAGTAGAATCGGGGTTTCTGGGGTGGAGATGGGGTGGGTACAATGGAGTCAATGTCAAGGGTCCAGGATAAAAGAATGTTTGGGAACTGACTGTGGTAGAAATTACACAACTCTGCTTGATCTGAATCAACTATGGAATGGCATGATATATGTATTAACTCCCAAATGAAAAACAATAATAATAAAGTTGTGATTTATTTCAAGGAATAAATGGACTCTCAAGGAATTTTTTAAAAAGTTAGGGTGATGTTTGCACGTTGTTGTTACTGTACTTAATCTTAGTTGTCTGTACAAAACTGGCTAAGTTGACAGCATTTTTTAAACAATATTTTTTTTTACATATCTTACTAATTCTAATATGTCCCTTCCTTTCCCATCCAGTTCTGTTATTCAACCCCATTGGGTGAGGCTATACAATCATCAACTCCCCTCAGCCCCACCCCCCTTTCCTCCCTTCCCCCTATCACTTCCTGTACTCTCAGGGAACCCTTACTCCTGTCAATGTCTCTGAGGGGCCGTGTCTCTTGACTACCATGTTACTGAGCGATCCTAAATGAACTAATGAACATACGCAAGTCTAACATGACCGATGAGGTATATCACGTATGAACTACAATAGTAAGGGGAGGAAATCTCAAAGAACTAGAAGATAGTTACATGGTCCATCAGTGCCACACTGCACCCTGGATTTATCCCCCCTTCTGTGAGGCCCATCTAAGAAGGACTGTCTAATGGTCTTGCTGATGAATTTTGGGTCTCCATTCCATCCACTCCCCTTCATATCCATTTGGATGTGCGTTTCTTGAACTTCCGATACCTCTTCCTGTCAACACCTCATGATCACACAGCCTGGTGTGCTTCTTCCATGCAGTTGACAAATGTTTTGTTAAATACATTTTACCACAATAAAAATGAGGGGGAAAGATATATTAAAAATTTTTAACTTCATCCAGAAATAGAGATATATAGGCTAGACTAAAGAAAACTGTGGTTATAATGTTAAGTGCTGTCAAATCAGTTGTGGCTCATGGGGACCCCTCACCATGTGCAACGGAATGACACCCTGCCTGGCCCTGCAGCACCCACACAGTCGTTAGGGTAGAGCCCATTCTTACAACCACATCTCTGAGTGCCTGTTCACTAGGGGGGGTTCTCATCCTTTGGTACTATCTCCGGCAGTGCTCTGTTGCTATTCATAAGGTTCCAGTGACTAATGGTTCAGAAGTCTTCTGCTCGTTTCTTCTTACTAGTCTGTGTTAGCCTGGAAGCTCCACTCCAATCTATCACCAGGGAGCTGGTATTAGGGGCTCAAGTAGAAAGTAAATGTTTTGAGAATGATAATGGCAACAAATGTACAAATGTGCTTGACAAAATGGATGTATGTATGGATTTTGATAAGAATTATATGAGCCCCCAATAAAATGATTAAGAAAAAAAGATTTTGTAGAGGAGCTGATACCAAGAGCTCAAATAGAATATAAATGTTTAGAAAATAATGATGCCAACATATGTACAAATGTGCTTGATGCATTTAATGTAAGGACTGCTATAAGAGCTGTCAGAGCCCCCCAGTAAAAATGATTTTTTTTAAAAAATTCTATTTTTTATTCCAAAAAAAGAGAGAAAAGGTAGTGACGTAGCTTCCAGCATCACAACAACGTTCAAACTACTACTGTACAACAAATGATAGATGAGTTAAGATTAAGAAATATAATATTGGGAGTCTATATACTAGTAGGGTTATCTTTGTTTGATAACCTAAATAAAAATATGTATATATATTTATAGAACAATAACAATGTAGTATTGATATCAATGTGTTTATTTTTATGTTATTATTTTAGAGGGATTCCAGGGAAGAAATGTGGTACTATCATACTTACAGCAGAGGAATTAAATTGTTGCAGGGTAAGTACAAATTTCTTCAGTTTAAAAAGTATTACCAATGCTTCTCTTAAATGACATTTCTTTTAAAATATTTTCAAACTTAGTTTTCAGATAATTTTAGCACAAAAAAAACCAAACCCACCTGTTATATAATTCTAAAATTAACAACACCAAAAATCAGTGTAGATATTTAGCCATTTGTATAAATTCTAACCAGAGAAACTGCATTTTATGATCGAAAAAAGATAGTAGATTATTTTAGCAATATTTTTTTAAGAATAGAAATTTTAAAATTAAAAACCAATGTTAACATCCTCTTTTTTGGCATTCTGATTAAGAATTGTCAGTTGCAGTTCAGTTCTGGGACAGATTTTGAAGATTTATATGTGAATAATAAAGATAATTTGTAATTACTTAAGCGTAGCTTCTTCGTATAAAATACTCTTGCTTTTCATATTTCTAATTAAATCACGTCAGAATTTCTCTGATTCCATCTCTTGTTCACTTCAGTTAATTCCATTCGAAAGGGCCAGCTACCCCTTGAGCTAGGAATGTGACTACAGTACTAGGAGGTCATGGACTGTGTTTTCAGAAAACTGCTAT
>NW_022111306.1:1906954-1909662 GCF_000313985.2 Echinops telfairi
AAGCTCCACTCCAATCTATCACCAGGGAGCTGGTATTAGGGGCTCAAGTAGAAAGTAAATGTTTTGAGAATGATAATGGCAACAAATGTACAAATGTGCTTGACAAAATGGATGTATGTATGGATTTTGATAAGAATTATATGAGCCCCCAATAAAATGATTAAGAAAAAAAGATTTTGTAGAGGAGCTGATACCAAGAGCTCAAATAGAATATAAATGTTTAGAAAATAATGATGCCAACATATGTACAAATGTGCTTGATGCATTTAATGTAAGGACTGCTATAAGAGCTGTCAGAGCCCCCCAGTAAAAATGATTTTTTTTAAAAAATTCTATTTTTTATTCCAAAAAAAGAGAGAAAAGGTAGTGACGTAGCTTCCAGCATCACAACAACGTTCAAACTACTACTGTACAACAAATGATAGATGAGTTAAGATTAAGAAATATAATATTGGGAGTCTATATACTAGTAGGGTTATCTTTGTTTGATAACCTAAATAAAAATATGTATATATATTTATAGAACAATAACAATGTAGTATTGATATCAATGTGTTTATTTTTATGTTATTATTTTAGAGGGATTCCAGGGAAGAAATGTGGTACTATCATACTTACAGCAGAGGAATTAAATTGTTGCAGGGTAAGTACAAATTTCTTCAGTTTAAAAAGTATTACCAATGCTTCTCTTAAATGACATTTCTTTTAAAATATTTTCAAACTTAGTTTTCAGATAATTTTAGCACAAAAAAAACCAAACCCACCTGTTATATAATTCTAAAATTAACAACACCAAAAATCAGTGTAGATATTTAGCCATTTGTATAAATTCTAACCAGAGAAACTGCATTTTATGATCGAAAAAAGATAGTAGATTATTTTAGCAATATTTTTTTAAGAATAGAAATTTTAAAATTAAAAACCAATGTTAACATCCTCTTTTTTGGCATTCTGATTAAGAATTGTCAGTTGCAGTTCAGTTCTGGGACAGATTTTGAAGATTTATATGTGAATAATAAAGATAATTTGTAATTACTTAAGCGTAGCTTCTTCGTATAAAATACTCTTGCTTTTCATATTTCTAATTAAATCACGTCAGAATTTCTCTGATTCCATCTCTTGTTCACTTCAGTTAATTCCATTCGAAAGGGCCAGCTACCCCTTGAGCTAGGAATGTGACTACAGTACTAGGAGGTCATGGACTGTGTTTTCAGAAAACTGCTATTTTTAGTTGCCATTTGCTGACTCATGTTCAATGATTTGACTGTCATCAAAAACGGAGGTAGTAATCGTGATGACGCTCCACGTGAGAGGTAATGATGACTCTGAATCTACACGCCATATAGCGTGTTGTATGTGGCCCCATGGTCTTGGGGGAATTATTTCCAGGGTGATACTGTGAAGATTCCCCTAGATTACATCTCTAGGGGTCTGTCTTTTCCATGTTCTGCTTAATGATTTTAGGAACAAAGAATAGTTGAATAGTTTAATGTGTAGAATAAAAAATAATTTTGTATCAAGATCCATAATTTATTTTGTTACCTCAATTTGTAATTTTAATTTTCAGAGTTTTTCATTGGACAATTGCTGTGGATTTATATGGACAATATGACCAACACTATATTGTATTTTAATTGATTACATAATTGTATAATAGGAGGAGAAAAAAAGAGTGAAATAATGATAGAAAACAGGAACAAGCTATGGAGAGGGTTAAAATAAAGCTATTAAAGTAGCTCAGAAAGGCCTTCAAATGAACACTTCTCCAATCCTCTTTTTTCCATTATCTTTGGGGAAGCCACAGCTGTCTAGTCTCCATTGTCTTGTCTCTGACCTGCCCCAACCCTACCAGCAGTATGAATAACACTGCGAGAGATCATCAGACTGCAGTGGAGTTTTTGTTTTACTGCTAATTTGTATTTCACTTAACAAGTCTCCCCCTGAATTTTTCTTTCTATATTTATAGTTTATGGCCACATATGTACAAATAGGCTTGATACAATTGATGTATGGATTGTTATAAGAGCCCCCAATAAAATGAGCTTTTAATTTAAAAAAAAGTGGAACAGACACTAGACTATGTAGAAATTTAGCTATGATTACCTTTGACCCTACCATCACATCTGCTACTAAAATGTATACTGGAGGCATTTTATATATATATATATATATAAATAAAATTGCCTGTAAAAGGTCATGTAAATTTTTATACTCTTAATTTTTAGCTTAAATGGTACAGTGATATCTTTTAATTATTTTACCTAATAAGATTGTTTATAGTTTTTGTCCCCCTGCTTGTGTGGATGTGTGGGTGTGCATGTTTTACATACTGAGGTAAGAAAAAAGTTGTTCATGGCCAATAAGAGACACATTCTTCATGTTGACCTGAATACTTTGGTCATGATCTTGAGTTCATCCTGATGAGTCTGTGTAAATCTACCAATAAACATGTCTTATCAGTTCATTTTCAAGGTGATATTGAAAGACCAAGGGGACAGGTTGCCTACTAAATATCTTCCCTTGTATTATCTTGATTGGAAAGATGTGACAAATTCTTCTAAAGCTTTCATGTCTTTGAAATGAAAACTGGTACTTAATGACCTAGATCTCCTTCTTCCCCCTTTCTACTGTTAAAGTGCTAAGAATATTTGGATTTAATAGAAAATATATATTAAATACTCAAAAAATGTAGGTAACTTAATTTTAAT
>NW_022111306.1:1911320-1913219 GCF_000313985.2 Echinops telfairi
TAAAGGAATTTCAGGGTGTGTGTGTGTGTGTACGCACGCGCATGTGCTCTTCCTCTTACTTGGTCTGGAACCATCTCTTGTGTCCCACGTCAGAATGGTCTTTAGGAGTGCGCAGGCGTCTCGTCATTCTTCTGGTCTCAGGGTAGATGAGCTGTGGTTAATGTGAGCTAATAGCCCTGTGGCCTCAGCTTGTCTTTGCATCTGCGGGTTTCCTTCTTTTTCCTTTACTCCTGACAAGTAGAGATGAAGAGTTGTATCATAGACGATTGCCCACAAGCTTTTTAAGCCACCACATGCAGCTCACAAAAACTGTAATTTTGAGTAATGTCTTTATGAACTGTGTTGTGCCAATCGATTGAGTTTCCCCATAGTCTATGGTTTAAGCCTTCAAGCCCAGTAAGCCAATCATGTGAGCTTTTTGGTTATGTCTAGGAGTCCTATAGCTGTGTTCTCTATGTATTTATTATACATATGAATATATATTGAGCCCACACAAATATGTATAAAGCTTTGTCTTCAGATAAATCTGTACATAAACTCAGTCACATCTATCAAATCAATTCTGTCTTTAAGTCACCCTGTAGGACCAAATAAAACTGCCTGACGGGTTTCTGAGACTATAAATCTTTATAGGAGTAGAAAGCCTCCCTTTTATCCCAAGAAATGGCTAGTTGGTTTCAAACTGCTGAACTTGTGTCTAGCAGCCCAATATGTAACCCACCATGCTACCAGTGCTTCCTATGTGGATACTCAGGTACTGGCAACTGCCTTCCTTCCTATACACACATATGCGTATATCTACCTATGTAGCCACACACATATTTTGGTTGTGATTATTATTGAAAATACTATTACATATAGAAATTTTGAATTGCAAAATTATATATGTTCTAGCATTCACCATAATTGTCCCCTATTATTGTGTACTTCTTAGTGTCATCATTTACCTTGGTCAAATTGGGCAGACTTCAAATTTATTGGGTTATGTCTTTCCCATGACCAGAAACAACAGCTGTATACTATTTAGAAAGCCATTCTCCTTGCCAATAACCATTGAAGAATGTTGCTTTCTATGTATACTTATTCTTTGTAGAAATGTAAGACCACGTGATATTTGTCTTTGTGTGAAGACAGTGTCTCCTTATTTACATTTTGGGGTAATTAAAAGATACCAGGTATTATCATTTAGAACTTTGAATAAAATGAACACTTTATTGAACACCATACACATCTACATTTTGTCTTCTTTCAAACAACTTGTCAATTATTAATTTGTACAATGAGCGTAGGCTTTAGAAGCAGAGCATCTGAGTTCAAATTTTGTCTTTCACTCTTCATCCGACAAGTTATTTTCCTGACACTTTTAATTTCTGCATCTGCAAAATGTCATTCCTCCTTAGATTGCTGTTCTATTTGATAAATCCTATATTTATATAAGTGTTCACTTTACCATGATAATTTCTGTCTAGTTATCTCAGCAGAGCACTAGCTATTTATATAAATGCAACTTCTGTAGCACACATAATCAGATGCAGAGTAAGTTACCATAATTTTCAAGGTACATGGTGAAAATATTCCCACTCAATACTTTTAAAAAGTAGCTTGAAATTATCAAGAGAGAATAATCTTCATCCTCGCTCATTGTTTCATTCAACAATATTAATAAAAGCATATAATGCACTAATTCCCAAAAAGGATTCTGGGAATATAATGCAAAGCAAAAAAGATAAGGATATGAGATTAGTAAGCAGTTAAATACACATCTCTCTCCATTTTTCAAAAGTTCACTTCTTTTAAATGAAAGACCTACACATTGCCTGTTTTCCAGAACTGAAAGAAATCTGAAGAGAGTGTTCACCTTCAGGAGAAAGGCTAAAGCAAAACCAGTGATCAGAAGTT
>NW_022111306.1:1913692-1914717 GCF_000313985.2 Echinops telfairi
TCAATCCACCTCGTAAGAGGGCCCACTTCTTATTTGCCACCTTTCCAAGCATGATGCCTTCTCCCGTTAATCTGCCTAAAATAGGTAAGATGAAGTCTTGCTATCCTTCCCGCTAAGGAGCATCCTGTCCCTACTTCATCCAATACAGATGGATTTGTACTTTTAGTAGTTTATGTTACTTTCAATAAGCTGCTTCAGCAATACAATTAAATACATCCATCCTTCTACAGTCTTCTTATTCAATGTCCAACTTTCACATGCATATGAGGCAATAGAGAATGGCTTGCATCAAGTACACCTGGGTCTTCAAAGTAATGTCTTTACTCTTCAATATTGTAAAGAGGTCTTGTGCAGCAGATTTACCTAATGCAACTCGTCTTTTGATCTCTTGACTGCTGCTTTCATGAGCATTGATTTTGGAGCCAAGCAGACAAGATCTTTGACAACTTCAATCTTTTCTCCAATTATTATGTTGTTACTTATTGGTCCAGTTGTGGAGGTTTTGGGTCTTCTTTACAATAAGTTGTAATCTATACTAAAGGCTGCTGTCCTTGATCTTTCTTCATCGACAATTTGCTCAAGTCCTCCTCACTTTCAGCAGGGCTGTGGCATCTACATATTGCACGTTGTTAGCAAGCCTTCCTCCAGTCCCGATAGCACATTCTTCTTCCTACAGTCCAGCTTCTGTGATGCTTTTCTCAGCATACAGATAGAACAAGTATGGTGAGAGGATACTACCCTGATGCACAACTTTTCTGATTTTTAACTGTGCAGCATAGTCATGTTCTGTTTACACAAGTACCTCTTGATCCATGTACCAGTTCCTCATGAGCACAACGAAATGTTCTGGAATTCCCATTCTTCTCAATGGTATCCATAGTTTGAAACACAAGTAAACACCTTAGTTTTCTGAAATTCTCTGCTATGAGCAAATATCCATCAGATATGAACCATGATATCCCTGTACCACTTGATCTTCTGAATCCGGCCTGAGCTTCTTGCAGTTCCTTGTCAATGTAGTGCTG
>NW_022111306.1:1919962-1922497 GCF_000313985.2 Echinops telfairi
CACTGGGCCTTACAGGCCAGTTTTAGATCTTGTATTGGATCCGAATTGTAATGAATGGGAAGATTAGAAGTGCTGTAGACTTTGAACAATGTGATTTATTTTTCAAACAATGTTTGAAGAACATTGTTCTGGTGCCTGAATACAAAACATTTGGATTTAAGAGTGGAAAAGGAAGACTGGAACTACCAAACAGCATGGAGAAGCCATATCTGGGCCCCTCAGTGAGGATTGCTCCTTAGGGATCCTTGATGCACAGCAGCACTTCTTGTCAGCCAACAGCCACCTCTCCCTGTTGGATCCTCAGCTTCTCAGTCACATGGTTCTTTGCCTTCTGCCTCTGTGCCTCTGATGCTGCACCTCAGTTTCCTAATCTTGGCACTATCCTCAATTCTGTCTCATGCTCTCCTTGCCTTGGTCTCTGGTCTCAGCCTGGCTCCTTTGCCATGTCCCATGCCTTCCATGCTGCAGCATCCACCAGTTCAGACAGAGAGCTCTTATGTGTTCCTGTGTGTTGATGGTCTGGGACCTCTCTCTGTGTCTGAGATGACTCTGCTACACAGAGGAATGGCTTTGATGCAAGTGTGCTTTTGTCTTTCCACGGAACACACCACCAAGGAAACAAATGGTGGTGGTTTGGTTCACACCTGTACTAAAGGGAGACTTTACCCCTCTGTCTCCTCCCCATTAGCACAGTGGAAAACTGCTCCCAAAATGGGAGCATAACCAGAGCATAGAGTCCAGAATGAGAACACCGCACACAAGGAATTGTGGCTACAAGGGCCACAATCATTGGCTGCATCTCAGGAGCCAAAGGCCAGCTGAGCGGTGAGGTTAGCATGAACTGTGGAGTGGTGCCGAGCTGAAGTGAAGCTGTGAGAACTCGTTTAGAGAGAGGGATGGAGCCCCCGATGGCTGGGATGAAGGGAAAGGGAGGAACCGAAGCTGGTTTCCTTGAGCACTTAGATTGGTGGTGACGCCACTAATTGAGCTGAGAAAACTCCAAAAGAAAACGTCGAGAAGGATATGTGATGTGTTTCGTTTTGAACTTGTTAGACACACCTGTGAAATATCCAAGTGCACTTTATAAATAGGAATGGACACAAACTGCTCCAAACTTATATTGGTTTGGAGCACTGAAAAGAAATTTTGGGATTTCATCAAGTGGCACGCGTCATTACAATATAATGTAATACAACAAAAACCTTTGAATATATAATTGTGCATTTCTGAAAATAAATGCTTTTTTAATGCCCCAAATTAGGCTTATATTTCTTTTTGTGAATGGGATTTATGCTAAATTATTAACCCGGGTACCGGTAATTGCTAAAATCATTTCCCCCCAAGGTTATATAATTTAGCACCTTGAGCAATGAAAAAAAAATTAACTCAGTTATTTATTGTGTAATCCTTAAGGACTATAATTTGTATCACTAAAACTTGGAATTAAGTTTACTAAGAATATTAAAAGTAGTATGTCATGAATCTTCCAATCCTTATTGACGATCAATTTGAAATATCCATATTTTATTATGGTATCCATTATACCTTTTAAGTATCTCAGAATATTTCTTAGGAGTTTGTGTTATGGTCCAGATGATTTCAGAAAATATCTTTTACAATAATGACTTCTTTTACAGCTAAAATAGTCTTTGGAAGGTCCCAGGGTCTTAGGAAGCACTCTCTCCCAAGAATGCTTAATGTGTATGGAGACGAGAGAGCTTTCAAGAAAACAGAACAAGGTCCAGATAGTCATTCTTTCTTAACCCTGGTTGATTCCTTCTCTGCTTACACCTTAAGGGCTGGTCCATAAAGTTTTTAATGACAACTCAAATTTGAAAAGAAAAACAACCATGATCGATTTGTTTGTGTATACTATTCTTCTATTTGTTCTTTTAATTTTTCTAAATTTATTAGGTCTGACCAGAAGACAATTTTCTGATTCATTATGAGCATCCCTTTGATAGAGGCTACCAAATATAGGAGAGGGCTGCAAAAAGTTCATGGGAAACATCAGTTGCCTTTTTGTTCTATTTTTCTATGAACCTTTTAAAGGCCATCCCTCACTTATTGACATCACTCTAACCAGGTAGTTGTGGAACTTTAGACATGGTTATAACCGGTAGTTATATGAAAGTAGAGTAATGACATCAGTTTACAATAGAATATATAACTAAATCATTATATAATCATTCAAATTGGTGTGAATCATAGTCAGCCAACTGGACACACAGTCATTAAAGCCAGCATTGCTCTTGCCATGTACCTCATACTATGAGCTGTAAGTCATTAATACACAATAGAGTAGATATTTTACGATTGTCATAAATGCAAAGTGCCAGATAACAAAATGTTGGACAAATGAAGAGTATGGTATAAGTTAAGTTAAATTATACTAAAATGATATTTTTAATCAAATAAATTAAATTAAATTAAAACTTTGCAGTGGTAGCAAATATCTTGAGTAGTCCACAAAGCACGGTTGCTAAGTGAGTGGATGAATGAATGAGTGGAAAGCAGTATCTTTGGCAGAGGCTC
>NW_022111306.1:1923977-1931621 GCF_000313985.2 Echinops telfairi
AAAAAAAAAAAAAGTAGTTGGCTGCAAACCTAAATGTCCGTAGTTCACCTCACACAGCTGCTCAGTGGGAGAAAGGTGTCACAGTCGCTTCTGGAAAGATTTACAGTCTTGGTGGAATCTCTATGGGGTAGTTGTATTCTCTTCCACACAGTCGCCGTGAATTAGAATCATCTCTGTAGCAGTGGGTTTTGTGTTGCCTTGGGGGGCTTAGGGGCCCTGGTGGCATGGTGGGTTAAGCATCAGGTGGTTAACTAGAAGGTTGGTGGTTCAAACCCACCAGCTTCTCCAGGGGAGAAAAATGAGCCTATCTGCTCTACTCAAGATGGACAGTATGAGAAATGCTAAGGAGCAATGTTTGCTCTGTTTTAAAGGGTCGATATGAGCCAGAAAGAATTCTATGGCAGTGGGTTTGATTTTTGTTTTTGAGGGAGTGTCTGAGTGGAACAGAGGGTTAACCAATTCTTTCAAAGGGGTTGTTAGGTGCAGTTTGGTCAGCTGTACCTCATAGTGCCCCAAGTAGCAGCCCGAAACACCACCTACTCCTGCACCATCCTCTAGTTGAGTCCATTGGTTCAAGCACAGCGTCCATTCATCTTGCCCGGGCCTTTCCTCTTTTGGGGGTTAAATTAGCTATTAACCATCCCCTGCCCCTGCTGGGATACACAGCTCTGCTCGTGCACACAGGCCGTCACCTTGATCCCAAGATGACTTGATGATGATGATGATGATGATGATGATGATGGAGTGTCATCTAGCCCACTGTCACGCGGCAGGGGAAGACAGTGAGGGGGTTTGAAAATAATGGTATTGTGACTAGATTAAAAACTTGTCCTTTACAAAGTAATCTAACCTTCTCTGGAGCTCTTGCCCCCTTTGCCATTTGCATTAAAATGACAATTATTTTTTCTTGTGATCTGTAGGGTCTACCTATTTATAGTACAGATTTTGAGTTATTTTGTTAATTTTGTTTTAGGATGCTGTTTTGATGCAATTTTGTGCAAACAAATTGGACAAGAAGGACTTCTTTGGAAAATCAGATCCTTTTCTTGTATTTTATCGAAGTAATGAAGATGGCAGGTAGATTTATCGTTTGTGTATTTTAACTATATGGTAAGAATGATATTTGAATTATTTTTCTCAGGGAAGCTTATTTAATAGATGAATGGAGTAAATTGTTTTGGTATTTTAAAAAGTGGTGTAATTTTTGCATCCTAATAACAATGTGTAATTTTGTAAGCTTTTGTGTGTTTTACTTGATCTATAATGTGGGTCATTTTCAGTACAATAGAAACATTTCTGCCATGCTTTTCTTAAAATATTGTGTTAATTATATGTAAAAGTTATACTTTTTGGAAAACTAAAATGCTGAAAGAAATATATTATGGAATTAAACTCTTTAACTATGTCCTTGTGGAGAGAAGTGGATTTTATGGGCCCTTGTGGTGTGCTGTTGAAGGGCTTAGCTGCTAACCACATCTGTGGGAGAAATATGTGGCAATCTGTCTTGTTAACATTTTTAAGCTTGGACATTTTTTAGGGGAATTCCATGTTGCTATGAGTTGGAATCATTTTGAAGGCAGCAAATTTTTGTTTTGCTTTGTTTGCTATAGTTTTTTTCCCCTAATAATATTTGAGTCTAATTTTAAATTATAATGTCACTGCATTCTAGTAATGTGAATATTTTTTCCCAATGGGGAATAGATCATTTTCTGTGTTTGAAAATGTACCCATGGTCTTTTAGTGTAGAGTTTAATTATAACACTTAATGCATATGACTCTAACATCAAACAAAGTTAACTATTTTTTTCAAAAAATATATCGTACTCCGTATTTGTGGGAAAGGTTAGTGGTTAAAATTTCATCTAAATTAAAATTAAATTAAATTTAAATTAAAATTTCATCTAAATTTTAATTGCCTGTTATTAAAATCATAACCTTGCTATTTAATACCTATGGACAATGGACAACCTCTGTGATCTTAGGATTCTGATAAGTAAGTAAAATGGGGTGGTAAGGGCTACTAGCTAGGGATATTGAGGAGATTATGAGTTACTGCACACGCACCACCTAGAAGGGTGCCTGAGAGCACAAAAACACTCATGTCAGCTACGATTCTTATCTAACAATAGTGTTTCCTTTATTGCTTCCCCAAGCTATTTATAACAAAGCAATAGCTGAAGAGGAAACAGAACTTTTGAAAGGAAGGGCAGAAAGGAAAATGATCACTACGACTTCTATACTTAACACATAAAGTTATACAGCTCAGTAGTAAGGGTATATAGAATGTTGCATTTTCTTAGGTATTTAGTGCTCTCTCCACAGAAAGTACATGTGGGTAACTTTATAAAATGGAACTTTATTTTCTTTCCATTCAGAAGTGAGGGCGTGGTTCTAGGAGTGGTCCTTCCTTGTTGATTTTAATCCAGTAGTTGTCAGCTATCTTGGCAATTCCGGGGCTTGGATACATATTTGTCATCTGTCTTCCTTTTCTGTGTGTCTGTACAAATCCTGCTCTTCTATACCTCAGAATTGAGTTGCATTAGGATGTCCTCATTAACATAATAAAGTAAAACTACAATTCCAAATTGAGTCATATTTATATGTACAAGAGTTAGAATTACAGCACATATTTTTTTTTGGCTGGGATGTGGCGTGGGGTAGATCAAGCTATAACATCCATACAAATCGAAAGCTCACTACTTAATGTTCATACACAGGGCAACACAAAATTATGCCTAAGGCATTTTATTGATGTAGCTATCTTTTATTGATATACTTATATTGATATTAGTGTTGGATATTTTGTTATGGAAGAATAATTACTGTCTCTTAAACACGTCTCTGATCTTGATAGCAAAAGTAAATATTTTTTTACTTCTGTACACTTTATATCTATTTGAAAAAGGTTTTCCTTCCTCGATTAATTTTTTTCTGAATTTCTTATTTCATTTATTTATTTTCATTAAAGATTTTGTTTACAGATTGAATAAAAATTTGTTATGCAACTCTAGCATTTCAGTTTATCACACATTTTATGCTACTGGTGAGACTTTTATTTTAAGGAAAAAATGGTAGGTTTACACAATGATATCTATTTATTAAATAAAATTTAGGTGTTAAGAAAAAATGTACAACTTCTTTCCCAGATGTCAAATCATTTCAAACAACTATCATTCAAATTTAGTAAAACCTCAATACACACAATTTTTTTGTTTTGTTTTGATTAATATTAAATGAGTAAAGTAAAAATGCCTGTACTCCTCATTTTTTACCTGTCTCTATTTTTAACTACTCATACTTTCAGCTCTATTTTTAACATTTGAAAAATTGCCTGCTATATTGAATGTTAGAAGCTCATTTAAAGGACAGAATAAAACCTTAACTTCTATTAGAAGAATTCATTTTAAAAATATGATTATGAATTATTGTCTTCCTTTCAATTTATTAATTTGTTATTAATGAGTAGATAAGAATAATTTCCTTTTTAATAGCTCTCTGATATATGAGTGGGTATAAATTAATAGTTTTTTTCTATAATAATGAAAATACTTTCCTATAAACTATATATGATGCTCATGTACTTATATTTATATAATGAAACTCCTGAATAGTAGAAAAAAATCACTTCGCTGTTAGAATTTTAACTATTTTTATGAGTGCTGGAGTTCTAACTAGCGAAATTGTGCTGTCTATATCACATCTAATGCAGTACAAATATGAATGATTAACAGGAGACAAATGACTGCCCAGTTTATAATTATTTTACCAAGAAGATGAGTAACTTTCTTAGGAGAAAGAAGTTTCACGGGTCAAAGTATTTAATTATTACAACTGATGATCCTGGGAAAATAACATGAATTATGACTTAACCATAATCAAAGAGGACAAATATTTAGCAAGCTATTGAATATTTTGGTTTGAAGATGGTTGATCAAACCAATCACCTTCTCTGTCTCTGTCTTTCATTGACACGCACATCTACCTACCTACCATTCACCATATCAAAAAGTTCCTACATACTAAAATCTAATTTGGAGAAGCGAAATCCACTTTTGTGGATATTTAAGAATGTGTTGATTTACCAGATTAGACATATGCCTATTTAAAACAAACCTACATTTAAATCTTCTCATAATCATGCCCATATGGATTTTTCTTAGCTTATTTTCTATGTCTTTGACATTCTTCATTTTTTTCTATCTGTATTCTTCCCTCTGCCTGCTTGTCTCCGTGCCCTTTGATTTTTGTCAGTCCATTTAGTTTGTTTCAATTGCCTCTTTCATAGTCCTCTCTGTCTAGACTGCTTCCTTTCAATGCATTTTGTCCCGTTGTCATCTAATGGATTTCAAAGCATAGCGCCATTATAGGAAATGGGGAGCTGCTTCTGGGGTGGGGTGGGGGGGTGTTCCTAAATGGTTACAGTGAGTCAACTCTGAACTCATTTCATCACAGGTAGTCTCCTGAGTTGTGTCAATTTCATGTCATGGGATTCTGTAGGCTGGCTAGAATACTACAGGGAAAGAGATCATATTAATGTTATAAGGACTGCAGTGATCATTGGATCTCTTTATACTATACATCTATCCTGATACTTTAAGGAAGTAAACCCCTGTTGCCTGAGAGAAGAAAAATAGGCTTATACTGGTGTTACGAAGAGAGACTAATTTCTTGTGCAGGATAGGTATCGTATATTTATATTCACTGTGGTATTTTTGTAATATTTTCATATTGCACTAGAGAGATCTCTAATTTTGGAACACCATGGCTAAATTCTTTGTGAGGATTGCCTTTTGTTTTTTTTTCTAAGTTTTTTTTTTCCCTAACCAAGATCAGTTTAAATGTGTTCTGACTAATGAGCTGCTATGTAAATTCACATTAGGCAAGCACATTTCCAGAACTTGATAGATATATGAGGATTGTTTGATTTGGTTGAAACAACAGTGGAATTTGAATCATAAAGCCAAATTGAAGGCTTCATATACAGTACTACTGAATTGAGATATTCTTTTCTTTTAGTAATTTTACATATTTAAAACTAATAGTTTAGATAAAGAGAAAACCACATACTGAGTGGCCTCACTGTAAAGACATGAGATTAATTTTAAGTGTACTTTCCAGCAAATCTACTCCTTTTCCATCTGTTCTTCTCCCATTGCTTATGATCATGCTTCCAATTTCCTGGGGAAATAGAAGAAATGGGAACATTTATTTATGTCCCCATCATGGCATCTATCTGTATACTTTGCCTTCCCAATAGTTTCTTCAAATTAGTCTAAGACCAACTTCTCTACTGATACCTTAGGTCCCTTCTGGTAGGCTCACCTACCAAAGGGCATTGTTCTAAACTTTCTCTTTCCCTGTATTGAATAATAAATTATTTCTTTTCTATTGAATCAATTCCTTTAGCATACAAGGGGCTACCCCAAAAACCCTGGAAAAAAAGCTTCGCTGGGTGGAGCTATCGTAGTACGCATTTTTCCCACCAGGTGAGCATCAAGCAACTCACTCTGAGTTAGTGCCCCTTGTGGTGATGTTGAACACAGCTTCCAAGGAAGACGCCGTGGGAAAAACTCAAGTGTAGGAGTGGTTTTCTAGTTTCTAAAAAAATGAAATGGCGATTGATGACAGATCTTACTTGAATATCTGTCAACTTCCCAAAAGGACGAAAATGTCAACAAAATTCGTGCACTTGTCCTTGCACAGCACCGACAGACCCCTGAAGAGATGGGGGAAGTTACCTGGACTATCTTGGAGCTCAGTTCAGCGAATTGTCACAGCAGATTTGGGAATGAGAAACGCCGCTGCGAAATTTGTGCATTGGATTCTGACTGACCAGGAAAAAGAGTGTCGAGTGGAAATATGGCTTGCTTTGAAGGAGCAGCTCCTAAGCGACCTAGACTTTTTTCCAAGGTCATTACTGGTGAGACATAGTGATATTCTTATGACCCTGAAACTGAACATTAATCAAGCCAGTGGAAGACACCAGCCATGTTCACCTCACCCAAAAAAGAGCTTGTCAAGTGTAATCAAAGCATGTTAAGGTGATGCTCAGTTTTTGTTTGTTTGTTTTTATCTTTTTGATGTGAGTGGGATAGTACATTTTGAGTTCATTCCACCAGGTCACTGTTAATCACACTTTCTATTTAGAGGTTCTGAAAAGATGACGTAACAGTGTGCACCAGAAAAGGCCTGATTTGTGGCAGATTGGGGAATGGTTTTGCCACCACAACAATGCACTTGCTCACACAGGCATCTCATTGTGCCAGTTTTTGACAAACATAGAAAACAAAGCAGACTGACTCTCTTGCCCCACACAACTGACCTCACTCTGTGTGACTGCTTTTTGTTTCCATGAATGAAGAAGGGCATGAAAAGACAGCAATTTGATGACCTATAAGAGGTGAAGCAAAACCGAGGGAGGTGCTATATCAGCCATTCAAACAGATGAGTTTGAAAAATGGTATTGCAGATTTGACAAATGTACTAAGTGTAATGGAGAGTACTTTGAAGGTGGTAAGGTTGTTTTGTTAAAAAAGTAATTAGGAAGAAGAGAAGGATGCAGGTCAGGGGTGTGGCAGAGAAAAGTGGGATATTCACACCCCCTCTCCACGATTGAGTTGGCCTTGGGCTTGGGTCTGGTGACAAAGACATAGCATGGATTCTGGGGTCAACTTGCATCAATATGGAAACGTAGTTAATAGCAGAAGGTCTGCCATTAGTGAACTCCATTCCACCTGGGCCCTCAGGGAATTTGGGCGCTCATTGGTGTTCTGTACTGAAGTACCCCTTTCAGTTACTAACTTGCTCCATTTAAAGCTTTTTTCTGGACTGCATATTCTCCCTAAACTAAAAACGTTCCTTCAAACTGGGATTAAAACTCAGCCCAGAGGGATTTAAACCTCTACCCACCTCCCTGTGACAGCTTGACTAATCATCCCCCTGTTGGAGGATTGGAGGGAAACTCATTTTTCAATAGGCAGATGACACAACCTTGAAGCACTAGCTGATGAACACCAAAGAAGACCGACTTTTATATGGATTATGTACCAACATAAAGAAAACAAAGATCCCACAACTAAGCCAATAAACAGCATATAGATGGCGACGATATTGAAAGTGCCAAGTTTTTAATTTTATTTTGATCCACAATCCTATCCCCTTGGAAGAGCGGGCAGGAAATTAAAGATGCATTGCATGGGCAAGTCTTTGGTCGGGTACCTTTAATGAGTGTGACAGAGCACAGATGTCCGTTTGTGGAGTATGTGCGCTCCGTCCAAGTTCTGGCACGTTTTCACTCTTCATAGTCAGGTGAAAGTTGCACAACGAATGCAAAAGACCTCAGGAGAAATTTTCATTTTAATTGTCGTTTTGGTAAAGGAATACTGAATATACCATTGACTTTTAGGAGAAAAAAAGAAATGTTTGGGAAATAACTTGATGTGAAGATATCCGAACTTCGTCTCGCCTATGTTTCCCCTGTATCAGGAGACAACGGTCCCTGAGAATAGAGAAAGGCCATCAAGTTGGAAGGACACTGCGATTTCATCAATGGGCTCGATACTACAAAGATTGTGGGGATGGCAAAGGACTTGGCCGTGTGTAGTTTTTTTGTACATGGGAGCACTATGAGTTGGAACCATTTTT
>NW_022111306.1:1932089-1939793 GCF_000313985.2 Echinops telfairi
CTGGTCCTGAGGGGTTCATCTGTCCTGGATTCCCTGTGTTTCCAGTTCCCATCTGTACCTCTGTGCATCCTCTGGTCTAACCAGGTTTGCAAGGTAGAATTGTGATCATGATAGTGTGGGGAAGGAAGCGTTTAAGAACCAGAGGAAGGTTGTGAGTTTCATCAATGCTGCACTGCACCCTGAGTGACTCAGCTTCTCCCCACTACCTGTCTGCAAGGGATGTCCAGTTGTATACAGATGGGCATTGGGTCCCCATTGTGCGCTCCCCTCCACGATATGATCACCCCCCCACCCCACCCACACACCTTTGGTGCTTGATACCTGGTCCCCTCGACCCTTTGTGATCACATATGCTGGTGTGCTTCTTCCATGTGGGCTTTCTTGCTTCTGGGTTAGATGACCCCTTGTTTACTTTTAAGCCTTTAAGACCACAGATGCTATATCTATCGATACGGGCACCATCAGCCTTCTTCATCACACTTACTTATGCACATACTCGTCTTCAGCATTTATATGGGGAAGGTGGTCACACAATGATGGGTTTTGTTCTTTGGTGTCTGCTACCTGATCCCTTCAACACCTCGTGATCACACAGGCTCGTGTGCTTCTTCTCTGTGGGCTTTGTTGCTTCCGAGCTAGATGGCTGCTTGTTTACCTTCCAGCCTTTAAGACCCCAGATGCTATATCTTTTGATGACTGGGCACCATCAGCTTTCTTCACCACATTTGCTTATGCACACATTTGCCTTCAGCGATCATGTTGGGAAGGTGGGTATCATGAAATGACCATTTAGCTGAGCAAAGTGCTCTTGTATTAAGGGAACATGTGCGAGGAGGCCCAATGTCCACCTGCTACCCTACTAAACCCATAAATATATGCACATAGATCTATTTCCACCATAATCATAAATATATTTACATATGTACATGCCTGTATTTAGGCCTCTATGTATGCCCTTTGCCTCCTGCTCCTTTCCTCTATTTCCCTACACTTTCCTCTTGTCCCACTACCATCCTCAGCCTTCATTCTGGTTTTAGTAATTCCTCTTGGTTACATTGCCCTTGGTCACTCCCTACCAGTCCTCCCATCCCCTCCCCACCACTGGTTCTTCTTTCTGTCTTAAACACAGTTCAAGAAATAGATTTTTGTCCTCAATATTCACATAAAAATGTTTCAGAGTGACTCATGAAGTCAGTATTTAGCAGCCTATGAATATCCTTCATATCTATTGCCATGTGGGATCCCACTATTGATAGCTTATTTACAAAATGATTTAGAATTTTAAAATGTGGAGATGATTTTTAAAAGTAATCCTATTGTAAATTTGTATTGCTTTAGATGTTAATGAGTGATTTCCTTCAGCGTTTAAAATGATCTAATCCTTTGTACAATGACATAGAAGGAAAGAAGCAATAAAAGGGCTGAAAACATTTATTCTACAAAAAACGAGAGAGGAATGGATAGTGTAACAATAAGCCATAATTTAATCATTCAAATGACTGCTTTTTTTTTAATAGTTTCACAATATGTCATAAAACTGAAGTTGTCAAGAACACTCTGAATCCTGTTTGGCAAGCATTCAAGATCTCAGTCAGAGCTTTATGTAATGGAGATTATGACAGGTAAAATAGACAACAATTTTCCTGAAGGTTTTGAATATTCACAATAGAATATTTTAACCAATGCTCTAAGTACAGTAAAAAAATGTTTCCAGAGTTGTAGCTGATATATTCAAATTCGTTTTTCATGTCTCAAAAATCCATGTGGTTTGGAGAAGAGAGAAAATATGCCTGACTGAAATTAGGTAAACTAATTGATTTATCAAAAAGTAATATGTTAAAAGTGTCAAAAATATATTGAGCACTCGTCTAATTGATAGTTATTCTTCACAAATTACTCCAGAATTCTCATTGCTTTATGGTTTCCAAATGGTACCTCCTCCTTCCATAGTGGAATAAATACGTATATAAGAGGTACAAGAGTATGACTGGATATGTTATCAACCCAGGTATATTCGTGACACTGCTTTACCGCATAACTATTCTTCTATTTGCTGACTCATAGAAGTCCCAAGGCTGTGAACCAGTGAGATTCTGCTGTTTTACAAGCAGCTGGGTTAAGTGGCCCTGTCACAATGTATTTGAAGATTATATATATCTTCAAATATATCTTTTTAATATCAAAGTTTCTTTTCTTTTACTTAGGAAAATTGATGGTAAGATAATAATATAAGCAGCCTGCATCCACACCAAAAGAAAAGCAAATAGATTAAAACTAAAGTCCAGTAACAAAGTAAGTCATTTTGTTGCTGATATGTTAGGAAAATGAAAGTTTGCTGTGTTAGTATCTTGGAAGGAACTATCATCAGGGTCATTAAATGTACTAAAATTGTATTATACCCCTGGGCTATCATTTTATTTATTTACTTAATAAAAAATCTTAACTTCATGTGATTGGACTCAGGCTTTCCCTACAAAGGGGGCTCTTATCATTTGGTTCCCGATTATTGGCATCACCTGGTAACAATATAGAAATCCATATTCCCCAGCCTCAATCCAGACCCACTGAACCAGAACTCTAAGTACGAGGTCCACCAATTTGTTTGGATAAGTCCTTTCTGTTGTTCTGATCCACGCTGCGTTTGAGAAACGCTATGCTTAAGAACATGGTTGTCAAGACAGGAGACCCAGGGTGCCTAGCTCCCTAGTAGGAAGCTCTGTCGTATGCCTTCCCCTGCTTTCTCCATTCTCTTTAAAGAATCAACACAGATTTTTAGAAACTAATATTAAGATGCAAATTGAATTATAGTAGTAAAATTAGTAAAGTAAACCTAATTTACTCTGTAAAACCTCATATCGTTTATCTGATTAAGAAAAGCATATATATATTTTTGATCATATTAAGTAACCTTCAGGAAGGCTTGCGGCACATTGGTGAAAATGCTCAGCTTCTAACCGGGAGGTCAACCCTTGGAATGCTCTGTGGCAAACAGATGTGGCAGTCTGCTTCCGTCAGCACTGGCGCTGTTAGAAAATCTACGGGCCACTTCTGCTTGGTCGTATGCAGCCACTCTCAGTCAGAATTGACTTGATTTCAGTGAATTTGGGTTGGCTTTTGGGAAGTGACCTTATGCGTGTGTTTTTCCCATGAACAGAACCATCAAACTAGAGGTTTATGACTGGGATCGAGATGGAAGGTAAGACACTGTTTAGAAATTCATTTCTTCCTTTTCTTGAACTTTAATGTCTTTTAAGAAGCATATATATTGAGGAAATGACCACATTTTCAATTTTAAAATACAGGTTTTCTATTTTGTCTTTCTTTTCCATATGTTACTGAAGTACTTACATGATATTTTAAGACTGAGTTTCTCTTCTTCAAATTGGAGATGCGAATAAGGTCTCCTGTGTTTGTTTATAGATTCTTAGTTTTTCAGTTGAAGAGTAGTTCATTCTAAAATTTCCGCACCTCATCGTCTTTCTGAAGACTCTGATAAACTTTATATCCAATGTCATTTTTGGCAGCCTGTTTCTGTCCACGCCCACCTTCATGAGGAAATGCACACAGCCGGATGCGAAACAAAGGAAAGCTAACTTTAATGTTCTCTCTCAACCATGCACTCCCTCACCATGGATGCCCTTTGCACACACACCACTGCAGATGGTAAAGGCCAAGGGAGATGAAACACTTTTTTACATCTTTCCTTTAAGCATTTTCCATGGATTCTCCTATTATAAGTATGTGAGGCGTTTTTAGATCAGAGATGGCGCCAAATCCAGCCTTGGGCTGCCCAGATGTCTCTGTTGGTAATTCCTGAATGGAAAGAATATATGAATACACACACACACACAAAGGAGATGGGATGGCACACAGCAAGTGATTTTTCACTTGACTAATGCCCTAACTTTCAACCCAAAGTCCAAGAGTTAATGAATTTGAAGCATCACATTAGTGAAAGATATGATAAGCCAGGCCTTTGTCTCCATGTCATACATAATAAGCAGCCAAGCCCCCAAGTATGAAAGTGTCTCCACGTCATACACAACATACCGTCAACCCTATGAAAGTTGCCTGGGCACTCACTCCTGTGACTACGGGAGCAAGGTCAAGGTGGCTGGCCTATCCTGAAGGAACCATCCCCCTCATCCCTTCAGCTTCACAGGTAGGAACATCTCCAGTGACAACAATATGTGACATTTACTCATGCACATGGTCCAGTAAGTGACCCAATTAACATTTCCTGTGTCAAGAGGTATTTTAAGGGAGGCTGTAGAGAGAGCTGGAGCCATTGTTACATACCTCAGCTACCACCACATAGCTACATAGCACTCAGTGCTTTTTGATCTTCAAGTTATTTTCCAACCACTAATGCTAGAGCCCAAACACTGGTTTAAAGGTGGGTTACACGTTGGGCTGCAAACTCCAAGATCGGCAGTTCAAAACCACTAAGCACTCAGCGGGAGAAAGACGAGGCTTTCTATTCCTATGAAGACCTACAGTCTCTGAAAACCCACAGGGGCAAGCAATTATACTCAGGGACAGTTAGTGTAAGTTACCTGTGGGCTTTACATTTCTACCAAGTTATTAAATTACTGATTTATTTTACATCTATCATTTACATTTATATGTTTTTATTCTTTGTGCATTGTGGAGAAAACTCAGCAAAAAACACAGCTTTTCCCAAAGGCACTTATGCTCAATTGCTTCATTAAACTTTATTCCTTGAAAAGGTGCTTGGATGTGATTTGGGGTCAGAATTCTGTAGTATTTTAAAAACATGTTTTATTGTTTTAATTTTCACTTTGAAATCATCCCTTACTTACACATAAGTTGTAAGAATGGTACAGAGATTAACTGGTTTAGAAATTGACTGTAAGAAACCTAGATTCTCCAAATCTTAATATCTTAGATAACCTTAAAGCAATTGTTCAAACCAAGGGATTAATTCTGATTCAATATCTGAGAGTCTTTTGGGGGCAACCCAGTTTATCAACTTGAAATGAATTTTGTAATCAATAGCTCATTCATCAATGAACAAGGCCAAGAAAAAAAGTGTATTATGCTATTGAGCATGTAACCTATTCAGATTAATTTAGGCATTCTGATCTTATCTAAAATAAAAGAAGCAATAGCTATGTTTCCTTTTTCCTAAGAATCTCTGGTGGTGCAGCAGGTAAGATGCTTGACTGTGCACCACAAAGGCATCATTTAAACTCAACAGTTACTCCACAGGACAGATGTGGGCAACCCGGTTCTATTAGGGTTTCAGCCTGGGGCATTCCGACTCTCTCCCATGTGGTCACTGTGTGCCATCATTAATTTAGTGGCAGTGGGTTTAGGTTTTGGTCCTTATACTTGTTAGTCATGGTCTGAGAGAGTAGAGGGGTTACTTGATCTTTGTATAAATAATGAGACTAAATCTCTTAATTATAAAGCAGTTAAACCAAGTTAGTTAATCAAACAAAACAAAAACCCCACCAAACCCACTGCCATCAAATCAATTCTGACTCATCACCCCTATCATCTCTAGCATGTCTTTTAGGAATGTATAAGAGAAGATTACTAAAAGCGCATTTTAACACGTGCAAAGCTAAAATGCTGAGAAAGTAGCTTTCTAGGTCACAAAGCCATCAGGATCAGTGGTCTCACTTCAAAACTTCATTGCTTGCAATTGCTTCAGCTGAATTTCACTTACAATTCAAGGAGGATTAATGAAACAGGAATGTATTAAAACCACATGACTTTAATGTAACAATGATTGTAAATGGGCCACTACGTGTAGATCACTGTCTATTGGGACTGGTCATTTGATGAAAGGCTGATTTAGGGAACTGCCACTCATAATCCTGGCTTGTGTTTGCTGAACAGCGAGAGTAAAAGCTACACTATTCATTTTATCAAACGCAGTCATTTTAAATAATGAAGCTTATTATAATGAAGCACAAACATCATTTACCTTTGAAATAACAAATGCTATCGTTTTATTGTATGTTACCTTTGAGGATAATTTTTGGTAAATGTATTAGATATTTTTATTCTGAGATTATAAATCATCATGTTATTAAATTTCAAAGTATTTTTGGCCCGGTGCTTTGCTTAAGAATTTTCTTGCAAGCTGTTTAAGAGAAGAAAGCTCATTTAGAAAGAATATATGTGCAACTTTTATATTTTCCTCATTTATTTTAAATAATAATGATCTATTGTTTATCTTGCCGAACAATAGCCCACTATTTGTCTGCGATTAATCCCAAATGTCCTAAATGAAATGCCAAACAAATGCTATCATTTTCTTCCATATTATCTTTGAAGATTGACAAGAATTGTCATCTTTATCTTGTCCTATTGCTTGTCACTTCTTTTAAATCTTTTAAATATTATGTTAAGTATTAATGGGTGGAAATCTATAGTGTATTATTCATTGACATAATTACTTTTTCGAAGGAACCCTTGTTACACGAGCACTGGTTGCCTAGTGGTTACACTTTGGGGCGAAATCCTACAAAACTGGCTAATTCAAAATCACCAGTCACTCTGCTTGAGAAATACAGTGGTTTCTCCTCCCATAAACAGTAAAGTCTTCGGAACTCAAAGGGGCAGTTCTACTGTAACCTATAGTATCCCTATGAGTCAGCATTGACTTCGCAGGCAGTTTGATTTTCCGTGGCGCTGTGATTCCCCATCGTGTTGTGTACTGCAAGGCCCGCAGTGGGCAACCACTGGCGCCCCGTTGGAGAAACACCGAGCGTTTACTTCCATAAAGAGTCAGTTTCCGTAAGTCACAGAGCAGTCCTAACATTTCCTTTAGCATTATATACGGGAAGATGACTCAAACCTCATTTTAACATTTGAAATGCTGAATGCTTTTTAAAAGTCCAATAGAGAGGGTTGCTATTAACTCAGTGGCAATTAGTTTACAAAGGAAAAGTTTAGGTTTATCTCAATTGTCGTTTGAGTTTCTTTATCTTCTTCTCCAGTCTAGAATCATTACCCCCATGAAAGATCAATTTAACTCTATGGCTATTTTGATGCTTAAAGTTGTGAACTATGTGTAACATCTACATGCCCTATTTGTTTATTTATGACTCTGGAGAAGTTCTATAAGCATCCTGGTAGCACCCATCTGGTCAAAGCACTCTGCTGCTAACTGAAATGTCTAGATTCAAAGCCACCAGTGATTCTGCTCGAGAAAAGACCTGGTGCTGTGTTCCCATAAACACGGCAACCACGTGGAACTGCACTGGGACTGCTCGTTCTGTCATCTTGGGTTGCTATGAGTGGGAACTGGCAAGCAGACAGAAACTCTAAATATATTAAATTTGGAAGAAAATGTTATTAAGGAAGGACATTATGCTTGGTAAAGTAGAAGGATAGCAGAAGAAGAGGAAGAAGCCGGACAAGATGGATTGACACAATCGTTGCAACAATGGACTCAGACATAACAATAGTTGTCGTGATGGGACAGGACCAGGTGGCTTTTCTTTCTGTTAACGTCACTATGAGTTGGAGCCAATGACACCTAACAGCAACAAAACAGTGTGTAGATGGTGTGATTTCACGGGAAACTTCTACCTGCATAGAAATACATTTTTTCTTTTCTTTTTTAAAAAATTGTTTTATTAGGGGCTCATACAACTCTTATCACAATCCATACATGCATCAATTGTATAAAGCACATTTGTACATTCATTGCCCTCATCATTCTCA
>NW_022111306.1:1940657-1945731 GCF_000313985.2 Echinops telfairi
CCAGTCCAGATCAAGTCCATTAATCCAATATTAGCTCATATGTCTGATACCAATCTATAAATCCCTCTTCAGACTCAGGTAACACATACCATGACTCCGAATGCAGGAAGATAACAGGCCAGTGGTGGGAAAGACTTGTGGATCCAGTGGCGGTGGAAGCATCTTAGCGCTTGTGTGGTTCTCCACATGGCTCCTTCAGCTCCAAGGCTCTGGCTGCCATCAGCATTGCTCCATGTGGCTTCTCAACAGGAATATCTCGGAGGGGGAGTGTCTGTGTCCTGCCTCCAGCAAGCTATGTATCTCCTTAGTGCCTCCAAATGAGGTCATCAAGCAGCAACCTGATGTACAGGCTAAACTCCACCCTTTTACTCTTAATAGTCTCAACTTGGCACCAGATTATGTAACTACCACAAGCTTTGTTGTCCTTTTAATGAGCACCCAATCCTCAGCCAGTCAGTGCTAATTATTTATATCTTTATTTTATTTTAATTGAAATTAATATGAACAAAAATAGAATTTTTATTTCTATGTTAAAACTCACGGGAGTGAGCCACTAATTCAGTTGTGGTTTCTTCATTGTCTTCTTGATCATTTCTAGATGTTGTCGATTTTATTTTTTGTTGTTTCTGACCTCCTGAAGAGCTTCGCTCACGCAGTGGGTCTAGTGTTGGCCTGTCCACTGAAAGGCTGGTGAGCAAACCCACCAACCACTGAGGGAGAAAAATTGGCTGTCTGCTCCCATGAAGATTTATAACCTTCTAAACCTGTGCGGACAGTTCCCTCTCCTGTAGGGTGGCTAGGAGTTCATACAGGGGCATTGATAGCAAGTTTATGACTTCCATGACTTGACGCTTGATTGATTCTGTAGTTTTTTTATAATGTCCAAATCCAGATAAATTTTACCTATTCAACAGCAGACTTGTCAAATTTAAATCATCACGTACATTTACGGTGTAAAAGTTGACTTTTGTTGGTCATGTGTGAAAATAGTGTCTGGACTTTTGACAATAGTGGTCTCATAAAATACTTGTCCCTTGGTGATCGGCTAATTTCACTTAGCACAATATTCCCTAGCTTCACCTTAACCCCCAAAAGGCACATACAGGAGCACACAGCCTCATCTTTCACTCAGAGAGTGACTGGTAATTTTGGATTGCTCACCAGGTGCTCAGCAGCCCTCTGTTTACCCGACAGCACCACTAGAACTCCTGGGGCCAATTTGATTCATTTGTGCCCATTAAAATGTTATCAGTCAAATTCGGAATATAAATTTTAATTGAGAGATAAGGTAATATTAGATGCTTAGAAGTTAAAAGGGACCTTCAGCACTCATTTTTTTACTTTATATATAAAGGACCCTAAGCCTATTTTTAAATAAGCCCAGTCTAGAACTAATCATCATTTTCCTCTTTAAATCTTCTTTTTCTTTTACAGGTTTTTGTTGTTGATTTTGGTGGTGGTGGTGGTGTGGCATTGATAGGGATGTAGTCCAACCATTTATCCACCATTCAAAGAGAGGAGCTACCCTACAGTGGGGGCAGGTTCAGGAAGACCTTTTCTTTGCCAAGATGATGCTTAGAATCATTGTACTAGGGAGTAACTGGGGAGTTTGGTGAAGAGCCTTGGAAATAAGACTTGTAGGTAGGAGGATTCACAAGAGATTTGGCAGCAGTTAGTTGTGGAGGAGTAAGTACACATACATGTTTGATATTTTTATCTTTGTTTTGGCTGAATGAGTTACACCCCCTTGAGTATGTAAAACTGAAAATACAGTAGTCATTTTGGCCCCTTCCTTGCATCTAGCCATCATATTCAATTGGTTGTCAACGGCTATATATGTATAAGTTATACGAAGAAATCGTGTCATTATTTGTCACTAGAAAGAATTCATAACTTTTAAAATCATGATTTTAAATGTAATTTTCACTGGGGGAAAAGATGAAATATATATGAATATTTATGAAAGTACTGAATATTTATAATTAGGCTAAAATCAATATTCATTTTGCAGCAGTATTTTAACTTTTACAATAAAGTTATTGGAATACTTTGGTAAAAAGGGAACAGATACAGAAAGAAAATAAATAATTCTGTAAAGCAGAATAATAAAAATTGTTCTTTGACAATGTAGCCTAAAGAAAGAATTGAAAAATAAAACTTGAATTAGAAAACAAAAGAATGGGCAAAAGAATTTAGAGAAGAAGGGTTACTTAGAATAAGGCACAACATTGTAGCAAACTCTGAGATGAAGTTGGGTCTGGGTTTTATGTATGTGTATCAGACATGATTTAGGTTTGCTTAGTCTTTTTTATTAGTTGTGATTTAATACATATAAAATATCATTTCATATTTCAATCACAACAAGTAGAATTGTACAATTGCTACCACAATCAGTTTTCAACCATTCTTTTTCTTTGACATGGACACATTAACATTGTCTCCTTTACCTCCCCCGCCACCACCACCACCACTGTACCCCACCCCCTCTGAACCCCTTATTCTATTGCTGTTCTTATAGGCTCATCAGTCCTGGGTGTCATATACCAAAAAATGGAAGTGCATATAACACAGCTTCAAGAGGGTGACCTGCACTGACATCACCCCTCTGAGATGCACTCGGCCACCAAGGAGCAGAAACAAACAAAACAATGCAAACCCAAAATACAGACAATTTTGGAAGCCAGATATGGTTCAGCCTGCATCATAGGGGGTTCTATTGAAAAAGTTTGAACTGGTTTTAGGTTTTAAGTGCAGCTTTAGAAAATATTTTTATTATTTTTTTAATGTCATCAAAGGCCACCACTAGCGTCAATTTGTTGACAAAGAAGTCCCTAGTAGTAAAATGTGCTTGACTGTTAACCAGAAGGTTGTTTATTGTGTCCACCCAAGAAAGGCCTGAAAAGTCAGCTACTGAAAACCCTATGAAAGACAAGTGTTGCTCCAATACACATGGGGTCACCATGATTTAGAATCGATTACATGGAAGCTGGCCTAAAAAGAAGAATTGCTATCCCACAGAAAAACACCTCAATTTATCTGAAAAAATTACTTTTTAAGTTGCCCCATAGACTTAATTTGGTATTAAAATCAACAATTCTTCCAGCCAAAGATTTGCATAGTAAATGGGATTGTGACGTGTTGTATACATACAACTGTTTATTGTGGAGTGACCAAGTGTCTATTCTGAATTAGATTAGGAAGAATGATAAATTAGAAAATAAAAACCGAAACTTTCATATGATTTGAAATTATGTATGACTCTGACTTATAAGAAACTCAAACTCTCTGCGTTTGAGTTGATGCCAATTCATAGTGACCCTATCGTGCCCTATGAAGTAGAACTGCCCCTGGGATTCCCAAGACTGTAGCTATTAGCAGGAGTAGAAAGCCTGTCTTAATCCCTCAGAGCGACTGGTGGTTTAGAACTGCTGACCTTGTGGATCTCAGCTGAATGTGTAAGCTACACCACTTTAATAATATTGACAAAAATAATTTCCACAAATGGAAAGAATTAAAGAAACATGAGCACATCCCCCCCCAAAAAAGAGAAGACTAAAATAATCTTTGAATATGGAAAGACTAAAAAAAATTCATTAAAAACTATTTTAAGTCAATTGCAATATAATATAGGATAGTACACAAATCATAGATATGGACCTGAATGATCTTTTTAAAAGAATAATACATCCATCAAACCAAGATCCATGTCAAGACACAGAGCTGTACCAGCACTGCAGAAACCATTTCCTGTCGCTGTAACCTCCCATTAACTGACCAGTTTCCTGACTTTTACTATTATAATTCTGTCTCCTGCTTTTTGAATTTTATATTAATTGAATCGCATGAGAGTCAAACTCTTTTAATCTAGCTTTTCCAATATTGTTGCCTGTGATTTATTCCATTTCAATTGTTTTGGTACAGTCTTCCATGTAAGTAGGTCACAAAATCTATGTATTTTACTGTTGTTTCGTAATTGAATAGTTTTTCTTGTATTTAAAAAAAAAATAAATCCAAAGAGTCTGATTGTTTCTAAGAAGTTCAAATCAGAAGAATTCTGTATTCCAAATACAGGAATTTAGAATGGGGTGGCAAAATTTAAACTCGTAAAAGTTTCTAATGTATTATTATAGAAATCACATTTCCAAGGTGCATTAAATCTATATGTTCCTTATGCAAAATTCTAGATCCTGTTCTACGCTTGAAGAGTAACCCAAAAGAAACTTGAAATTTTAATGTATTCTCCATAAACACTATAATGCTTAGATTTATATTAGTTTCTCCATAACTAATAGGAAACTGTGTTTGTTATATTGGAACAAAAAATCCATCAAGAATATTTTTTTATAAAAATGCTTCCAGTGAAGAACAGTGTCCTGATGAGAGAAACAGGAGTTTTAAATATAACGTTGAGAAATGCTGACACACATGTGGACTCATACTTAGTTACTAAACTCTGAAGGGACTCAACAGTGTTTCTGTCATTTTTATTGTCTTTCTGGTGATGTCTTTTGGCCACCTTATAACCTGTAATTTTGTAAAATAGTCATCTCAAAAAATACCATCTATTTATATTATAAATGCATGAGAAATATATTAAGACACCCTTCATTACCCCCCAAATCAGGTTCAGACATAACTTCTTTTATTGGTAATATTTTTTGTCATATAAATATGGGATGAACTATTGCATTGAAAAGCATACTTGCAACTTCAAGTAATCTTTCTATCGCGTTCCATTAAAAAGAGTTTTCTCCTTGCCAATGCCTAAGATATTCTACATCCCTCAATAATAGTCTCCCTCTTATCAAACAGAAAGCCTGGACATTTTTCTGTAATCAAGAGCAAAGAATATGGAAATGATCTTACTGATTACCAGAAACTGGTAGACCATTTACATCAGTGGTCTCTCTTGGGGGTTTGCTGTAGAAAAAATCACCTGGAGAGCTTTTGTTCAAAATATCACTTTTGCAGATATGGCCTCCAAAGCTTGGGATACAGTTTAAATGTGAGTTATTTGAGAAAACTCCTCAGGTGATTCTGGTGGAGTTTTGGATTGAGAACAATTGTTTGAAAA
>NW_022111306.1:1946221-1948667 GCF_000313985.2 Echinops telfairi
TTTGGGGAAAATATAGGATAAATTGGAATCAGGGTGAGACATTAAGCTCAAAAATTGGAGGTTATTGCAATTGTAATGAAAACATATGTTGGTAGCAAAAAACAAACAAAAATGTAGAAATAGGCAACTATGGAGCTACAAACTGAATTGTCACTTTTTCAGGATAAATGTAAATATGAAATGCTCAGGTTGGGGTTGGTGAATTTAAAATTCTGAAGAGTATCTGTTGTGTAGATTTGAATAGGATACTTCCTCATGGTACTGTCGTCACCCAGGGGATAGCAGGACACATGATAATTCAGGTCAAAATATTTCAGATCACAGTAACCTGATTCTAGTGTGCCCGCTCACACAAAGCTCTGAGCACTCTTACTAGCAGATATAGATGTTTCTAAGACCCGGCTATACTTTACATTTAAAAGCAGAAGAAGAAATGTGCATCAAAGTATATCGGGAATACGAGACTAGGGCATTAGGTAGAGCTGGAGTATAAATTAAAGCTATGAATTGCAAGGTCTTCTATTTAAAGGATCTATTTGAATTAACTGGAGTATATACAGGGTCTTAAAAAAGTTTGTGGGAGAATTGCTTGATCATTTGATCTCATTTTTCCATGAACTTTCTGAAGTTCCCTTAAAATTGATTGCTCAATGAGGCTTTAGTTGAAAATCTATTTTCATATTGCACATCTTTTTATAAAAGAATTAACAATTAAATGGAACTTCGGGATGTACACGTGAAAGGCTATCTGGTAGGATTTATGCTTGCTTGTTCTTTATGCACTAGGCTTAATACTGGTATGTGCTGGTCAACCACCATTTGTTTTGTTATTGCCAAACACCAAGAAAATTTGAAATGTTGTGTTACCAGTATGTGTTATAAGCAGTCAGGTATTACTGTTCCAAATATATGGAAAACAACAAGAATAGCAGCAACAAAGTCCTCCGAATATACTGTTCATTCAACTTTAGTAAGTCCGCAGGAGAAGTCCACAGGAGACAGGCATTGGCAAAAGGCCTTTGCTCTGTAATAATCTCACTGTGTCATTCAAAAGCGGCCAGTGCAATGAGCAGAAACAGCTCTCTTTGGGCCTCTCGTTATGTAGACGGCTCTTAAAAATACCTCTGACTTGTCTAGCTCCTGAAGAACAGCTACAGAAGTCTTACAGAATACAGAAGAGTAAATCCAGTTCTTTGATCATACATGATAAGAGTTGTGAATTAAATTTTACCTGAGCATATGTGTACATCCTTTCTCAATTCTCAAAAACAAAACCTCAGTGAGTGATATTTTAATTATATTATAATTCTTATCCTTTCACAGATATGAAAAAGATTAGTCTCAAAAAATGAAATTTTCTTACCCATTTTCCATGACTCTCCATTATTTAAATGTAGACCTTTTCACATTACATGGCAATGTATGCTACTCTGATAAATACCGTATACAATATCGGATTCATTCAGACAGCTATGCATAAGACATGCGATATTGGATGTACATTGGAGCCCAGAATGTGATTGACTGGGGCAGAAAGTTAGAGGTGGCAGATTGAGTGAAGGTTCCAGAAGTTACATAACACACAGTAAACACATTGGCAGTGGAGCTATTTTACACGAACCAATCTAGAAGTACCCATGTTAAGTGTTATCCGCCCTCATCCATCCTTCACGCTTAGGAAGCAACACTGGACCATGGTATTCAGAAGTCTAGAATCTTTCTTTCCATTCTTAGCATATGATTTTGTCATTCTGAGCATATGATGATGTTTATAGTAGACATATGCTAGGATTCTGAAAACATAACAGAAACATGTTTTAGCTATTTATTCAGGTTCTAGCAGCACCACTTGACTGATGATGGTCAAAGACTATAGGCTTCAGTTTGAATTATACCTCAACATAAAGGAAACAAAAGTTCTCACAACTAGACCAATAAGCAACATCACAATAAACAGAGAAAAGATGGAAATAGTCAAGATTGTCATTTTATTTAGATCCTCAATTGGATAATGTTTTATATTGGGAAAATCTGCCAAAGACTTCTTTATCTTTAAAGTATTAAAAAGCAAAAGCTGTCACTTTGAGGAGCAAGGTACCTATTGGTATGTCCCGTCACCTCCTCTGCATGACGGGAGAAGGAGCACAGGTATTTTGGAAAAAGGATAGCCTGAATGCCTCTTGAAAGTGAGGGTGTTGAAATTCATCCCATAAGCTTGGGGCAATCTACCAGGAGAGATCAGTCCTGGAGGAGGATATGATGTTGGTAAAGTAGAGGTTCAACTGCAACAGCAACAAAACAGGAAGAGAGAAGGAAGACCGTCCACAAGAGAGACTGACTCAGCTGTTGTAACAATGGTCTCAAACACAGACATGATTTTGAGGATGAGACTGCAATGGGGAGTGTTTTGTTCTCTTACACACAGTCACTATGTGCCAGGACTGAC
>NW_022111306.1:1949002-1954176 GCF_000313985.2 Echinops telfairi
TATAACAACAGGAATAATAGCTAAGCCATGTAGTGATAGCCAACAACATGTTTATAACAACAGGAATAATAGCTAAGCCATGTGTGAAAAGGAAAATTTATGATTGCTGATCTGTGGAAAACTAGAGATGTTAGCACTACCAATCAAAATTCAGCTTTCATAACTATCCAAATATATTTAGTTTATTGATTGATGGACCAGGTCAGTGGCATATTTCTTTGCTTTGAATAAGATCTGAACTCTCTAAATGTAAGTTTGCTCTCCTGTGACAAGTATTTCAATTTTTGAGATTTAAGCTCTGGAATTGGACTGTAATACTTCAGTCTCAGCTTGCTTGGTTGCAGAGTTTTGGATACACATCAGCTTTAATTTATGTCTGTACAAGTAAATTGAATGGGAAAATAGAACTTTCAAAATGGATTATTTGAAATATGCAGATAATAACATATTTGAATTTCTAAGTAATTGCCTCAATTATTCAATTCATTTAAAATGAAAGATGTTATATTTAAGCCATTTCAAAATATTATGATTATTTCTGCAATATTTGGTCTAAGCCAGATAACATATTTCATAGCAGAATTTATGCTACTAAAAATTCACAGCACATTATATTAAAATAGCGCCACTTTAAATCTATATCTGTAGCACTTTACTGAATTTGACATTATCAGAGAATGTCAGAGAATAGCCATCCTCCTGCATTTTTACAAGTTACTCTGTGTGTATACTTAAACAGATGAAATATTTAACATTCAATGCAGTTCGAGGAAATGCTCAGTAGCTGTTTGCTGACTAGTGAGTAAGTTCGTTCCAGAATAGATTTCTGGTCGCATCATTTCTCCTGTGATTAGTATTTAGGGCAACTTTAAGGGTGTGAAGGTAACTGGGGTTTTGGAATTTTCAGGATGATTATAAATTTAGGATAAACAAATGCCATAGGTTTGTGAAGTGTATATACTATTGCTAAAAGTGTGGCAGATTCAGACACCCTTTTCCTTCAGAAAGCATTTCCCAAATCCCAGATGGATATGCAGGTTAACCATTGTAATCTATGATTATTCACACATCTTGGATATTAATAACTTGGTTGGCTACTATTAGTATCATTCTATGTTTATAAGTCTAAGATAGATATTTTTATTATATATTATGATACATATTATATATACAGTAAAAATAGGTACTAAGATAGATTTTTTTACCACATATATATTTATCACATATATGGTAAAATATATAATGTGTATACATACATATATATATGGAGGGGGTTGTACATAGAAGGAATAAGCATATCAAACAAAATACATTTGTATCGCTCATTTTTTTTGTAAGGTGTGAATTCACAATTGATTTTTTTTTTAATTTTAACTTGGTTTTTAAAAAGCCTTATATTCACCCATTATTTACAGTATCTTTGTGAAGTCATTTCTCATTAGAGCATTACTTTTCTTAAGGTGTGTTGTTGTTCCTAGGGGCCCTAGAATCATGGCCAACTCTTAGCGATCCAATAGACAACACTGCCCGGTCCGCGCCATCCTCCTCACAACTGCTGTGGTTGAGCCCTCTGTTGTAGCCACTGTCCTAATCCTTCTCCCTGAAGACCTTACTCTTTTTCCTTGGCCCTCTGCCAAGCATGACATCCTTTTCCAGAAATTGGTCCATCCTGGTAACTTGTATAAAGTATGTAAGATGAAGTCCTGCCATCCTCACTCTGAGCATCTGGCAATGCTTCTTCCAACAGAGACTCATTCGTTCTTCTGTCCGTTTGTGCTAATTTCAATATCCTCTCCCAACACCATCATTTAAATGAATCAATTCTTCATCATCTTCCTTATTCAGTATCCAGCTTTCACATGCATATGAAGCAATTGAACATGCCCTGGTTTGTGTCAGGACTGTTTTCACCCTTAGAGTGCTATTGTTACTCTTTAGAACAGAATTGTCCAGTGCAATATGTTATTCAGTTGCTTGGCTGCTGCTCCTCGAGTGTTGATTGTGGGTCTAAGTAAAACGAAGTCCTTGGCATCATCAATCTCTTCTTCATTTATCTTTCAGCCTACTCATGGAGTGTTTTTTTTTCCTTTACATTGAGTTGCAAACAATACTGAAAACTGGTTTCCATCAGTCACGTTTCAAATCCCCCTCCCTTTCCAGATGTAAGGCTGTGTCATCCGCACATCAGAAATTATTAGTAATCTTTCTTTCGATCCTGATGTCAGGCTCTTCTTCATGTAGTGCAGCTTTTCTGATTATCTGCTCAAAATACCGATTGAAAAAGGGTGGCTAAAGGACACAACACTGACTCACAGGTTTCCTCATTTTGAACCTCATAGTGTAACCTATTCAGTTAGCATGTACATGTAGCATGAACACAGTGAAGTGTTCTGAATTCCCATTCTGCTCAGTGTTATCCGTAGTTTGTTTTGGACCTCACAATCAAATGCCTTTGCTTTAAAACACAATGAATTATCGTTCTGATGCTCTTTGTTTTCAGCCAAGATTCTTCTGATGTCAGCAATGATATCCCCCTTCCAAACCCTCCTCTAAATTCCCAGTAGCTTGTGTTTGGGCCAGCTCTCAGCTGATGTGGTACTGCCGCCATTTATGAATTATCTTCGGCACATGTTAACTTGCATGTGATATTAATGATATTGTTCAATAATTTCCATATTCTCTTGGGTCGCCTTTCTTCCAAACTGGCCCCAGTGTGCTTTCCTTCCAGGCTCTGTCCCCCCAATGTTCTGGTAGAGACGAGAGTGTTCCAGTGCTGCGTCAGCTTGTGACAACATTGGTATTCTACCATTTTCACACTGCCTTCAATGCAGGGACTTTGAAATGTAGTCGATTAATATAACCTTTCTAGCCATGATTTCTTACGTGTTGTATTATAATTCTAGACTCTGCCTGTGGCTATATCCCCATGTTGGAGAGAATTCTCTGTTGCAGGATTAGGATGGAGTGCCTCTTTAAAACTACTTTACTAGAGAGTGTGACTAAGACCCTATCCTTTGTTTTCCTTGTGGGTATGGCTGACCAAAAGACAAAAATAGCACCTCCATTAAAGCCATTCCTTTCTATATAGAGCTGTTAGACCCAGTGGAAGAAGGCCCAGGACCATGGGAAGAGCATGCCCAAGGGCTCTGTCTGAAGTGACCCAGGCCGTGGATACCCGCTGCCCCAGAGACTGTGGCATGGGGAATATGGGACAGAGCAAAGAGAGTAACACCAAGACTGTACGATAGAGTAACAGACTGGCTTCATGGTCCACAGACGCAAAGTCCGTGAGACTCTCTATATGGCTTACAGGCTGAGGCCTGGAGGGAGAGTTGGTTGCTGGCTGAGGAAGGGTGTTGTTTTGGATCAATAACTATCCTCAGTTTTCTGCTGATCCTGAGCTCTTACCTTCCCTAAGGAACCCCCTTAGTTGTGAGTCTTCTCTGAGCTTTCTGTGTAGCTGTTCTGATGGAATATTAAAGCAGCATGGAAATAGAGTGCCGTGAGAGGAATGGGTGGTGTCAGAGGATACAGAAGGATGGAAGGTGAAGAAGGCATGTTCCACACCTGGCTCACATCAATCGGGAAGCCAGAGGAGGTGAGATCCGACTTCTCTATCTGCTGTTGTTTGCAGACATCTACCTTTAATACCATGGTTCTTAATCTTTTATTACCTTTTTAAACCATTAAACATCAACCAATTCTCTGTGGTATAGTGACTCTGGGTATTCCTTTCATTTTCTTTGGATGCTTCCTGTATTCATTATTCACCGTTTTGCCCACATAAAGCGAAAACCAAACCCATTGCCTCCAGTCAATTCCAAAGCACAATGGCCCTATCGGACAGAGTGGAACTGCCCCTGTGTGGTCTGAATCCTGTCCGTTTGTGCAGGAGTAGATCGCCTCATCTTTCTGCCAGGATGCGGCTGGTGGCTTCAAACTGCCGACTTTGCTTTTGGCAAACCTACTGCAGTTTGAGGCTACCTCAATATTTTAATTTGTGCCTTGAATGCTTTTCTTCATGTTTCAAATAATGCTTGGTGTGGGCTTCCATTTTGGCTTTCTAATTCTAGGTCTTTGCACATTTATTAGAATACTTTGCCTTCTTGAGCTGCTCTTTGAAACTTTCTGTCCAGCTCTTTTACTTCATTGCTTGTTACGTTTGTGTTCGCTACCCGATAATGATTACTCGTTAGGCTGTGATACACAAGGTCGGTCAGCACCAGCTGCTCCGGACTAGGCTTTCTGCTCCTTCAAACAGTTTGAGTCTCCGATACCCATAGGGGAGGGAGTTCTACCCTGTCCTACAGGGTCACTGCGAGTTGGCAGGGACTCAGCGGCAGTGGTGGGGGTTTTGGTATGTTCCACAGCAAGTTTCAAAGTTTCTTGTGATATTTTCTTTTGATATTTTTTTTTATGTAAAATTTTTTAAAATATAATTCCACAACTCATTCAGTCTTCTCTAATTAGTGTTCAATGTGTCAAATCTGTTTTTGAGATGTTCTCTGAAATCAGGTGGGATACACTCATGTTCATATCCTGGCTCTTGTAAACCGGTTTCCATTTTTTTCAGTTTCAACTTGAATGGATATATGAACAAGTGATAATCTGTTCTTAAAGGTATAGAATACTCGATTTTATTCTATACCATACTTCTCAACTGTATCAACTTCAGATCTCACACTAATACTAGTTATATTATAGCATAGCCTTATTCAATCAGCCAATGAAACACTTGTATTATAATTGATATTTTAATTTCTAAACTGTATTTTGAGCTTGCAGCTGTATTTACAACCACTTTCTAAGACCACTTTGTATTTCTAAAGAAAGATGACAACACAATCTGTTGTTCTCTATTTAATCAAATCAACTATCTTTTCCTATTTTTTAATAGGAAAAATACATTTTAGGGTTGTAAGAAGTTTTTTGTTTGTTTATTGTTTTTAGATTAGAAAGCCTACTGACTTACCTAAGTCAGTAGAACTCAACCAGCCAGCAACAACCTTATTTTTCTGGGCCTGCATGGACAGCTCTTTCATCTCTACTAGAAACTTACAGAAATTGGCTGTGTGTCTTAAATACAAGATTCCTACTCTGCTCAGTATTAAAAGATAAGGATATCTAGGCCGAGATGCTGTCTTATCTAAGCAGCCTCCATATTATGTCACCAT
>NW_022111306.1:1955267-1957478 GCF_000313985.2 Echinops telfairi
CCCAGATGCTATATCTTTTGATAGCCAGGCGCCATCAGCTTTCTTCGCCACATTTGCTTATGCACCCATTTGTCTTCAGCAATCATATCATGGAGGTGAGCACACAATGATAGAAAAATAATGGTAGAGAATTCAGGACAAATCTCATAAGCCTGAAGTGATTTAAGTAGCTATGTTCATGTTAACATAAAAATAAACACACCACTTGCCAAGTGGCTAAAAAATCTTTCATATCTAAGCTGCCCAAAAGACTAAGGTGCCAAATGAAATGCCAAGGATTGCAGTAAACGCTGTCAGTTCTAAGTGTTCTAAATTTCACTGAAAGGTGATGAACATTTTTTTATTCATAATGTGTGCTCTATCCTGCAGAAAGTACAGTTAAATTTTGTTGATTGTTTGGTTCATTTAATACAATATTCCATGAAATCTGGTCGAAGTTGCTGATACAGCTTTTGGGATATGATTTATCTAAATTGGCTACTCAGACTGATTTTAAATGAAATAACAATTCACTTAAATTTTGTCCTGGGAAGATATACGTTTGAGGGGTTTGTAAATGTCTTAAATCTAAAACCTTGACATTGATCAAAAGAAGCTCTCCAAAAATGTATTTTCCTGTATGGGTTTGAAAAAAAATCTCACTAGCAAATTAGTTTTAATGTCCTCCCAATTGTGCTAATACCAGTTACTCTTCGCAGCTGATCACCGTGCTCCTTGTTGGAGACCCTCTCTACCAGTAAGCAAATAGACAGTACCGAGGCAATTGGCCAACTAGTGCACAGAAACTGGTAGCTTACTCCACAAGACAGGATGTCTATTGACAACCCTGGCACGACTATGGGCCATGCCGTCTTAATACACAGCATGGAAAGGATGTGCCAGAGGCAAAGAGGGGACTGGTTGTCATTGGAAAGATCCCAATCTTGGGCACCTATGGATTTTAGTATGCAACTTGCCAACTTGTGTACTTTTAAGCTGAATGTTTTGGGCTCTATATGTGTGTGTATACATGAGAAAGTTATTGCTACCATATTTTTCCCTCTTGTGCTTTCTTATCAAAAACTGAACCTTGTGTCTGGAATTTATGTAATCCAATGTTTCAGGTTTAATCACCAAAATGCAAGACGTATTGAGATAATTATTATTTTTTAAATTACATACAGTGGAAGTGTAGGCTTATAGGAAAAACAAACAAACAGAGCTAGCAATATAATGTCAAATCTTGGATAGATGATTAGATTGTCTTTTATCTGTTAACTCAGGCAAATTTGAACTTAAAAAAGGAGCTACCCACTGGCATTTCCTGATCCATATTCATTCACCTATCTACCGCTCATTTTTCAGTTTGTCATACTACAGCGGTCTTGCATGTTGATGTGATACCAGAAGATATTCCTTGTATCAACTGCCACAGAGATCAGACATAGTGGACAGGTTTCAGTAGACATTCCATGATGAAGGTTTGATGAAGATTAAAGACTATTGTCTTTTGTATAGATTATACCTCAATAAGTGAAATAAAAATTCTTACAACTAGACCAATAAGCACCATCATACAAAAGTGAAGAAAATAATTTATTGTCAAGGATTTCATTTTACTTGGCTCTATAATTCAAGTAAACACCCATAGAAGCAAGTGAAATATTCAAGTGAAATATTGAGGTAGACAAATCTGTCTCAAAATACTTATTTTTTTTTGCTTTTAGTTATTTGTTTATTAATCATTTTATTTGGGGCTCTTACAGATCCAAAATTAAATTACATCAAGCATAATTAAACAATTGCTGCCACCATCAGTTTCAAAACATTTTCTTTCTTCTTAAACTCTTTGATATCAGCCCCCCTTTGTCCCTTCCCTCCCCATCATAACCCCCAGGAACCCTTGTTACCCTTATTATTATAATTTGTGTGTGTGTGTGTGTATAGCCATATTTCATATATAGCCATATTTTATACCATCCATACATCCCATACCCTCAGAGAATCATTACTCCCAATACTATTTCTGAAGGGTTTATCTATCTTGGATAAGAAGCTGAGAAGCAACAAAGCCCACATGAAAAAAGCACACCAGCTTGTGTAATCATGAGGTGTCGAAGGGATCAGGTATCAGGCATCAAAGACCAAAACGAGAAGTGAACATACGCAGATCTAACAAGATTAATGAAGTAAAATTAAGACCATAATAGTAAGAGAAAGAAATATTAAAGA
>NW_022111306.1:1958532-1959967 GCF_000313985.2 Echinops telfairi
GATATATAAGCCACCCCCACCCCCAAGGGGACTGACAACAGAAAAGTGGGTGAAGGGAGACAGTGGTCTGTATAAGACATGAAAAAAATTATAAATTATCAAGGGATCATGAGGGAGGGGGTAAATGGGCTGCTACCAAGGGTTCAAGTAGAAAGAAAATGTGAAAATGATGATGGCAACATCTGTACAAATGTGTTTGACACAATGGATGTATGCATGGATTGTGATAAGAACTGTAAGAGCCCCCAATAAAATGATTGGCAAAAAAAAGAAGAAGACAGTGAAGAAGGAACAAACCTGTCTTGTAAACAATACAACTAGAATGCTTCTCATAGGGAAAGGCAGTGAGCCATCCGTCCTCTCATGTGCTTCGGATCTGTTATTCAGAAAGATCAATTCCTGGAGAAGAGCATCATATGTAGTAACGAGTCAGTAAAAAAGAGGAAGCCCCACAGTGAGATAGAGTGGCATAATGGCTATGATACAGGCTCAAGCACAGTAACAATTGTGTGTGGTGCAGAACTGGACGGTTCTGTTGTACGTAACGTCACTTTGAATTGGAATTCACTAACTAGCCCCTAACTGAATCAACAACAGAACCTTCACCTGTATCCCAAATACATTTCAGTATGTGAAATAATTTATTAAAGCAACTGACACAAAATTAAAGTGAAATATTTTAAAACTATTAATTAGATTTGTCTTCATATGATTGTACTTTCTCTATATATATAATTTTGAATAAAATATCTGTTGTTAATTAATAGAAAAAGTAATTATAGTTGACCCTTGAATAACATAGGTTTAAATCATGACCCACTAATATATAGATTTTTGTTTTCCTGTTGCCATTGCAGTGAGCTCATTTGCTGTCAAAATTAAATTAAATGCTGTCTGAAGATAATCATCTCTGTATTGGCAATTAGTCTTTTCAATTATGGAGATTGGAAGTGTGAGGGACTCCCAGTTACTGGAGAGATTAATTGCTCACAGGGAAATGGTTAACATCACATAGAGTTTCAAGCAGATTCTCAAACCTGAGCTTACCACAATAGCCACTGGAAAAAATAATTCTAATCCTAAGTGGACCCACATAGTTCAAACCAATGCTGACCAAGGGTCAACTGTAGTTTGAATTGCACTTTATCTTATAATACACTAGTCACATGAATAAAATTTTAACATCGCAATTTTCATTTTCAACTTTTATATTTGTGTTTTTTTTCAGTTGTCATAACTTTTTAATAATTCTATTTTTTCTTTTTGTGTTGCTCTTCATAATTATAAACATTATTATTAATTCTCTCTTTTTTAATCATTTTATTAGGGGCTCATACAACTCATCATGATACATACATACATCAATTGTGTAAAGCGCATTTGTACATTCATTGCCCTCATCATTCTCAAAACATTTGCTCTCCACTTAAGCCCC
>NW_022111306.1:1960482-1962142 GCF_000313985.2 Echinops telfairi
CCCTCTGCAAGGGGATCTCCAGTGGCTTACTCATGGAAAAATCATCCTTTCACTGATAGTTCAGATTATTGATACAAGATACTGAATCACAAAAAGTTCATTTTTAGAGATTAATGTTCAAGCTAAAAACAAGAATTAAATCAATTTGAAATTACAGAGAAAAATTATGTGTCATGAATGTCATAAATATTTTAAAAGCCAAGGTATTGGGCAGGATTTTAACTTCAGATATTACCTTAGTTAAATACATCATGACCCCCCCCCAAAAAAAACCAAAACAGAATTGCACTGGGCAGAGCGAAGTTTTCTTATTATGTATTTTTCATACTAGGTGGCCATTGAGAAACTTCACTTTGAGTTAGTGCACACAGTGGTGTTGCCTGTGAAGGTTCTCTCTAGTAACAGTGAATTTTTTCATGAAAGCAGTTTTCTCGAACTTTGTTTTTGGCCAATTTAAGAGAGCAGCATGTGGCTGTGAAATTTTGTTTCCTGTTCAAGAAAAATGCTGCAGAAACTATTGTGATGTTCAACACAGCTTATAAGTAGAGCGCTATGGGAAAAATTCAAGTGTAGGAGTTTCAAAAATAGTGAAATGTCAATTGATGGCCAGCTTCGTTTTGGATATTTGTCAACTTCCTGAATGGATGAAAATGTTGACTCATAGTACGTTTGGAGTTTATTCCACCAGGTCAGACTGTTAATCAAGCTTTCTATTTAGAGGTTCTGAAAAGATTTCGTAACAGTGTGCGACACAAAAGACCTGATTTGTGGCAGACAGGAGACTTGTCTTGACACCATGACAATGTACGTGCAGAGTCTGTCTGTACTGGCTTCCACCAAACTGTTTGTCTCAGTGGCACTTCCAAATGAGGTCTTCAAGCTGAGACCTGATTGACAGGCTAGACTCCACCCCATCCCAAGTTGATACCAGATTATGTAACTACCACAGACCACACCCTGTCAACTTGACACTTTCACACAACTCTTTAGACATATATAATTTTCAAACAATAATAAAATCATATCTGTACCTAAGAGGATAAAACAAAAATGCAAAAAAACCAAAAATGCATATTTTTTAAATGTGCCAACCTCATTTAAATGTAACATTCTTTAAGTGAACAAAACAAAAATAATTCTGTGTTTATGTGAACACCTACACCATAATACTATGAGTATTTTCCTATGAATATATTCTCCCACCTATAAATGTAAGCCAGCCGCTTCATGTCTTTATCCACCCCATTTTTGGTATACAATTTCTATACTGCCCACTTACATCAACCCAGTGCTCTAAGGAGACAATCATATTCTTCTATGTGAAGAATCTTCATTGCAATTGGAACCTTGTGAGTCCACATCCATTAGCAAAGTCAAATCAGGACTTGCCCTCCATAAAGTCCACAGAAACATATACCAGTTCACAGGCTCAAGAATCATCTCTTGATCTGGTCAGTTTCTGGTCAACTCAATGTGGGTTGCCTCACTTAGCCTCACCAGGGAGCCACTTGGTTGCTTTGCTTTTAGACCGTGGGTACTGCTACAAATTCTCAACAACCCTAGCCCCCTTGGGCTAGGTAATGAATTCCAGACCAGTCAACCTACTCTTGTCCTCTCCTCTAGTCCCTGTGAACCAGGTCCTTGGCCAGACTCAACCTGG
>NW_022111306.1:1962942-1992001 GCF_000313985.2 Echinops telfairi
CCATCTTCATGATTTGTTTCTCTAGTACCCCACTCCCATGATGCCATAATTTGTTAGTCTTGGTAGACTAAAGAAACAAATCCAGGGGGATTCACATGTTTATAAGAACGAGCTGTATATAAAAGAGCAATTGTATACTGAGAAAACATCTAAGCTCAGTCCAGATCAAATCCATAAGTCCGATGTTAGCCCGTATGTCCAGTACTAGTCCATAAATTCCCCGTTAGACACATGCAGCCAGGCAATAATGCTGAATGCAGGAAGATCATAGGCCAATGGGTGGAAAGTTTTGTGGATCCAGTGGAAGCACCTCAGGGTTGGCGTGGATCTCCTCGTGGCTCCTCCAGCTCCAGGGCTCTGGCTCCATCAGTGTGTCTCCATGTGACTTGTCAACAGGAATGTCTTACAGGGGGACCAAGCAGAGGGTCTGTCTGTATCTTGACTCCACTGAGCTATTTGTCTCCTTCGTGCCTCCAAGTGAGCTTATCAAGCTGCGACCTGATTGTTAGGCTAGACTCCATCCCATCACAAGTTGACACCAGATTATGTAACCACATGTTAAAATATATGGTGACATAATATTATATACATTTAAAACCCGAAAGGGTTGTCTAAAGGGAAAATAGGACATTTATATCTTCGAAATATTCTGTGTATGTTGCACATGATTTCAGGAACAGCTGTGAATAATAAAATGGATAAAATTACCCTATTTCTCCTGTTGAACACTTAAGATATGGAGCAATTATATCTATTTTCCTCTTGGAGGCCCCAAAATATTATTATGACATACAAGGGGGACAAAGAACATGGAACCCTCTTGAAATTGTTTGAAATTTCAGCAAAGCTGAGAAAATGATAACTTGTTGATTGAAGTCATTTATATAGATTTGACATATAATAAAATGCCATAATAGTAAAACTATGAAGCAGGACTTTTTAAAGAAAGTATGTATTTTTCTAAAATTGTGTATTAAATATATGCTTTAAAAACAAAGCCATGTTGATCACTAGTGGTCCTATAGAACAGGGCAGAACTGCCCCTTGGTGGTTCCCAATCTGCAAATCTTTTAAAAAGATTGTGGTGAGCTTGAATCACTAAACTGTTTTCTGTTACCATCTGAGTGCTTAAGCGCTATGTCGCCAGGGCTTTTTTATGCTTACAAGGGCAGTTACTAAGAATGTACAGTTTGGCAAATGGGTATAAAACTAGCTCATACCTATTTAAAGGCCATGTTCATGGACTTCCTGTTTTCCAAGGAACTAGATTCTCTATTAGAATTGGGCAAATTACAAACCTTTACAAGAAAAGAATTGCACTTGATTTTGTTGAAATATTTTTAATAGAACTACTTATTTAAGAATCAGTGAAGCTAGTATTATACAGGAAAAAAATCTTAGATGCTAAAAATTTGAAGTAAAAGGATTAAGATTAAAGCAGAAGCAAAATCTGTCACCTGGAGGTACAGAGACACATTTTTGGAGGCAATCATGGGATATGACAAGTCTCCCAGTGCATTTTAATTGTAATTATCGGACTGGTGGCTCATTCCAAATCACCTAAAAAAAAAATACTGCTCATATGGATATAGGTTTAATCAATAAAAAGTAAAGTCTCCTATGCCATGCATCTTATTGGTCACCATAAGTACACTTCGATTTAAAAGGATCTGCCTTTTTTATCAAGCATTCAATTTTCAACCACTTGCTATTTTAAAAATATATGATTATGCTTGCTAGGCCAGGAGATGATTAGGCAAGCTATAAAAAAATTGTTATATTGAGGTCAAAATGGAGGCGACAAAGTATTTGAGATTGCTATTTCCATGGAAAAGATGATACAGATTTTTAGACAGAATTTTGTGTAACATCCCAATTAAGAGACATTATCTTTAATAAAAAATAGGTTTACAAGTTTTTCTTTTGATATCCTCCAATACACATCTCCAGCATTCTCATACACACTTTGATTTATTCCAAAGGAGAAAGGTGTTTAATGAATCCAGCTTTCTTTTTTCAGAACAGCACAAGCCAGTTTGTTACAATTTGTGTGTAACTACAGAATAAAGATCGTGATACAAGATGTATCAAATCTTACGTCTACTACATCTTCACAAGTCATTTTTCATGAATCATTTTTTAAAAAGCAAAGTGCCATACGGTTGATTCCCTGTGTTGTCTGAGAGGAGTTCTGTTCCTTAGAGCTCCTGGTGGCCGACTTTTTTGAATATAGATTCCCAAGGGCCCAAACCTTCTACCTTCGTTCTAATGAGCTGAGTGTTTTAATACTTTGAATCACTTAGGGATTTCTATTGAATCTCAATATAGGTATCTGGAGTCATATACTTCATAATTAAGAAAATGTGTTCTAATCCTAGCCTTGAAAAAAACAAGTTAATGCTGTGGATTTACTTTAACATCGGACGTAGGCGTTGCCTCCAGTGTTAGGTAGTGGCTGACTAGATCAAAGCAAACCCCTGTCATGAAGTCTGTTCCAACACATAGCTACCCTGTGGGACAGTGGTTCTCCGCTTTCCTCATGCCGCAACCCTTTCATACAGTTCATGTCACCCCCCCAACCATAACATTATTTTCGTTGCTACTTTATAACTGTAAATTTGCTAATGTTTTGAATCGGGTGACACCTGTGAAAGGGTTGTTCGACCCCCAAAGGGGTCGTGACCCACAGGTTGAGAACCGCTGCTATAGGACAAGAGAGAACTGCTCCTTAGCATTTCCACAACTGTGAATGGTTGAGGAAGTAGACAGCCTCAATCCTGTCATGGAGCAGCTGTTACGTTTGAGCCGCTGACCTTAACAGCGGCCTGACCTTAAGTCACTATGCCACCAGAGAGAGACGAGCCTCCATAAGAACTCATGGTGATAGAGGAAACGATTATATGGATTCCAGTGTCCATTTGCCATTTATACTCATTACACACAATATATATTTAATGACAGGCAAATAAACATCTGCTGTGGCAAACCACGACGATCATCAGGAAAATATTCTGAAGCACCAACAGAAAGCAATGTTCTCTGCTTCTTTGTCTCTCTCTCTCTCTCTTTCTTGCACTTTGGGTGTGATTTTATGGATGCATTTCTATGGGAAAATAACAATTATCTGTATAGTCTTAGAATTGTTTTAAGGAGATAGAGAATAACAATGGTTAATGTGATTGGCACTTGTATCATTCTTTAGAACTGAATATAATTGATGTAAGGCAAAATTGTTAGCATTACTATTGTTAATATTACTGGGAAGATAAGATTGCAGGATGATCAAGTACATTCGTAACATTTAGTGAACAATACCTATTATGTTCCACTGAGCTAAGTGCTGAGAATCCTTAGATGAAGTTATCACTTTTTGTTGCTTTCAAGTAAAATCTAGGCTACAAGAAGTACAGTTATAATGAAATATGAAAGAGCTCCAAGCTAAGTGCTGGCAAGTGCTAGACTGCAAACTATGAGTTTAACAATTAGAAGTTGCCAGCCACTTGGTGGGAGAAAGGTGTAGTAGCCTGCATCTGCCTCAGAAACTGAGGCAATTTTGCTTTCTTCTAAAGGGTGACCATGATTGGAATGAACTTGAAGACAGCCGACAAGATAGACAGTCCGATGATAAAGAAGGAACCGTTCTTCTGAGCACTAAAAGGAAGGGCATGAAAGACAAAGCCTTCTAAGGGGAGACACAAGTTAAGCTGTAGAATGAAAGATAACTATCGCAAGGGAAGATGTGACAGAAGCTAGACAACAGTTTGTAAGGTGGATGTTTACAGTTTCAGATAGAATTGTGGACATACAGATTGCCCATTTCCCATTACTAAAAAATATACATAAATATATATTTTACTCAACAATTTAATCGTTTATCTAAACGTGACTTTTAAAGCTAAACAACTAGCTATACGTGTAATCAATTTGCTCCAGCATAAATCTTTATATAATTTTGATCACAATGATCGACATATACACCCCTGTCAAGGGGACAAACAACAGAGAAGTGGGTGAAGGGAGACAGCAGATGGTGTAAGACATGATAAATAAATGATAAATTATCAAGGGTTCATGAAGGAGGGAGGGCGGGGGAGGGGAGAAAATAAGCTGATACCAAGGGCACAAGTAGAAAGAAATGTTTTGAAAATGGTGATGGCAACATATGTACAAATGTCCATGGCACAATGGATGTATGTATGGATTATGATAAGAGCTGTAAGAGCCCCCAATAAAATGATTTTTTTAAATTATATGTTCTCAGGTTATAAATAACATGTAATAATAATTTTCAAAGATATGTAAACAAAAAATCAGGGTCCTAACCAGAAATAAACCAAATAAACCAGAGTGGAATAAGTAATATTGTAGCTAGAGCAGACTTTTGGGGACTTACAGGGTAATTGTTTTAGTTATAACTGCATTAATAAGAAATAGACAGAATTATTGAATCACAAGGAAATTGTTGGTTGTGATTTATTTTGTAGTACCTTCCCTCATATGATCTCTGTGTTTTGATATTACAGTATTAGAAGCCATGAACATAATATATAATTCAGTTTTTTTAATCTTATGAAAATTCAGAAATAGTTGATGCTAGGAAAAAACTAGGAAAATACGTTTTAAGTACTTATGACTTAGTAAACAGGATTTGATATAGGGCAACTTATCAAGGCATGGTTCTATGAATTTTCCATGTACTTGCAGAAATCTATACCATTATTGATCAGAGAATCTACTCACTTTTACAGAAAAAATTCTTTAGATTTATCTTCTTGAGGGAAAATATGATGTTGTTTGCTTTGTCTCCATTTACTGTCTTGTGTTTATGACCCTTGACAAATCCTCACTTCTTGATCATCCATTTGTTTGAATGCTGAAATGGGGCAGTGATATATTTTCTTAATCTCACAGTCATGTTGTTTTAGAAGCTGAAATGCAATTTGTGACTCACTTAATAGACGTTTTCCTCTGCATGAAGGATAGCATTGCATTTATATGACATGCAAATTCAGTGTTCTCTTCAGAATAATCATCTTCAACAAGGTTTAGAATGAGGGCAAGTATTTTATTCACTCTTTCATTTATTTATGCTCTGTTTTATTATGCAAAAAATCTAAGTCAGCTTTCAAAAATGCATATAATAAGACATGATGAAGTAAACATGAGGAAATTGAAGCAGAAAAAAATGACTAATAATCAATTGGTTTGCTCCATCACTCTGCTCTGTAGCAAGCAGCACATTTAACAAGAACAAAACTAAACTAAATTTCAAAGAATAACATCTTAGCATCTTCTACCCATCCATGTGTAGTTTGGTGAACTGGAATATTTGAATTGGTTCTATATTTATCTTTCTCAGGCTTAAACCCAGCTGAAGGTATTGCTGTGTTAGGCCAGGTTGACTAGAGAAACAAATCCAGAGATAATCATATGTATAAAAAAGAGCTTTATGTCAAGAAGTAAATATATATCGTGAAAGCATCCTAGCCTAGTCCACCTCAGGTCCGTAAGTCCCATACTAGTTCATATGTCCTCCTTCAGACTCACACAGCCACGTGTAATAATGTACAATGCAGGAGTACTACCGGTTGGTGGGCACAAAGTCACGTGGCTCCAATGGTGGTGAATGGATCTCTAAGTCTCCGGCAGCAAGCAGGGTCAGCCAGCCAGAAGGAGAAAGAAGAGAGGGGGAGGGAGGGAGGTTTCTAGGGCCTCCTTATGAGAAGGTCACACCTCCAGGGAGTCACCATAAGCCTGGGACCTGATTGACAGGTTGACATGCTTATATATCTTCAAGTTGACATAAAAGTATGTAACTATCACAATTGTGTATCCTTTTGAATTTATGCCATAGAGATTATTCTCTCTACTACATTTTTTATCTGTTAAATGCCAGCAGTTTAGTGTTAACTACTAGCTGAGCTTGGATTTTAACAATTAATAAAATCAATAAGAATAGTGTCTTAATTACCTAGTGCTGCTTAACAGAAATACTGCAATTGAATGGCATTAAAGAGCAAAATTTTATTATCATATTTTAGAGGCTAAATGTCTGAATCGGGGACTCAGCTGTGTTTCCACCTTCTGTGGGACTCTCAATTTCTAGCATCTGTCTGAAATCTTTAGGATTTCTTTGCTTATAAATAGATCCTTAGATGGCATCTCTGTCTCCGTTCTTTCCCCCACTCATGTGTTTCTTTGTGTTATTTTGCACTTTTTATCGGTGAGAAATAATTAAGCTTAGGACCCACCCTACTCTAGTTTATCATTAACAACAACAATAACAACAATAACATCCTTATTTCTAAACAGGGCCATATGCACAGGTACAGAGGCCAGAACTTCAATACAGATTGGACCTAGATGGGTGACTTACTTCATAATAATTGGCACAGTCAATAAACTTCCACTTAAACAGTATTAGACAAGTTTTGGAGCTCATATAACTGTCAAATAAGGTGGGGAACTCTGGTTATAGCTTTTTCATATCTAATCAATTTTAGAGGATTATCTTGGAAGCATTCTCATAGAACCTTTGTTATTTTAAATCATTTTATTGGGGGCTCGTACAATGCTTATCCATACATACATCCATTGTGTCAAGCACATTTGCACATTTGTTGCCATCATTCTCAAGACATCTCCTTTCCACTTGAACCCCTCACATCAGCTCCTCATTTTTCCCCTCCACTCCTGCTCCCCCCTCCCTTGTGAACCCTTGACAATTTACAAGTCATTATTATTTTGTCATATCTTACACATTTCAACGTCTCCCTTCACCCACTTTTCTGTTGACCGACCTCCAGAGAGGAGGTTACATGTAGATCCTTGTAATCGGTTCCCCCTTTCCTACCCCACCTTCCCTCCACCCTCCCGTAACACCACTTTCATCACTGGACCTGAGGAGTCAGCTGTCATGCATTCCCTGTGTTTCATAGAACCTTTTATCTCAGTGGATACGTAAGATATCAGCAACTAGCATAGCAATCGAGGAGGGCAGATTCCACATAGAATTTCTATTATCTAAGAGATTTTTTAACAATGCATTGAAAGATTTCACTGTTTTTCCACGTGTAATTCTGAAAGTCAAAAATAAAATATTACTTTTCCTCATTAAAGTCTTAGAGCAAGATTTCAAAAGAAAAGTGTAGATTAAAGCTTATTATTCTTCCCCAGGTAACTTGAAAGTGTCAATTCTAGAGTTTGGGGTTTCATAGATACAAATAGTTTATCATAGTTTTCATTGCTTTTCCCTTTTACCATCTTCATTTGTGTAAATCTGAAAGTTAAACCTAGAAAATATCAAGGTGATACCGGTATAAAGAGAAAAAAAAAACCCATATAAAAAAGTCTGATTTGTGTACAAGAGCCTTTTTTTTTTTTTGCAAAGGAAGAGCAGAGAGGCTTTATATCTAAATGATCTTCATTTAAAATTTACATTTTCAAATGTGTTCTTATTGAAAAAAAAACTTTACTAAAATTAATGACAGCTACCTTTCTTTCCCTCCCCATCTTTAGAAATCTTTAGAATCTGGTTGCTTAAACACAACTTTGTTGCTTGTCACTGCTCATGAAGTCCATGGAAGATTCATGGATTTTAATGAGTCATAGTTAAGCTGTAAACCAGAGTGTAGATTTGGAGAGAGAGCATTTTTATGGTAGTGATCAGCTTGCATTTGCAAAGTGAATGGGTTAAGCTTAAATTCTATAAGAACAAATAACAACTGTGGCATCGCATATGTTTACTGTACTAGTTTAGTTCTATAAGCTTTACCTGTTTGATTGTTACATTCCATTCCACCATCACATTAAATATGAGTATTTTGCTCTTATTTCTGAATAGTGCTTGTTAAGCTAGTGTTTGTCATTAAGCTGGCATAGAGGAATAGATTGCAGGTTGTCGTTAACTTGCTGAATGCTTAGCATGGTTTTCCAACTGCCTATGTAACCCACATAATCACCTTGGTAATAATGTGCTGGAGACTTAATAAGTGCTTACTAAATCCATATCCCCCTCTTAAACAAGTTGATAGGTCAGCTCTCTGAGAAGGTAGTCACAATTGCTATAAGGAGAAAAATTCAGAGTGATCATTTTGATATTACCAGCAATATGCATTATTCATGTTAACATTGATTATTCAAAATGAGTTTCTTGTATATATTCTGACTACAGGAAAGGTAGAAGATTTTTGGATATTTGTGATGATTATTCATATGGATGAAATAAATTTTAAGTGTCTTCCATTTCCATCCTAATAGATAGTTACTCATTAAGAGTGTGTAGATGATGTATGCTTTTGAGGTATATGTTAAGATTAATGCACTCATTCTAAGCATGACTACTCCTCACTTAGTATTGACTATGTCATTAATTGACATTTTACACCCAGAACAATAGTGAAAATCCACCCTGGTTATTTTTTGCATCAGTGGTGTACTCTGATGAAAGTTACAAGGGCTATCATAGATGAAGTCGTGTGTCAATTTGGCCGATTCGCAGTGGTTTTGCAATTATGTAATTATGTAATTTGATAGTCGTGTAATGATGTAGCTTTTCTCCATTTCATGATCTGATGTGATTATCTTCCATTTTCACATAATGTTCCTTTTTGTATAACGACCTGGTTTGGGGGAACTACTCATTTTGCTAGTAAGGCTTGGGTATATTACTGTTGATGGGAACTTATTAAATGTTAGCTAAATGCTAATAGGCCTTTTTTTTTTAACAAATAATGTTGGGTTGAAGGATAAAGCCAGTATCACCAGTTATTTTCATATGTCCTTAACAACAACCATTTAATATAATGTTTATACTATACCTTTCTAACAAGCTTAAAAATATACTTGGCAAATGTGTGAAAGCTTTTTTTTTCCTTTCTTAATTTTAGTCATGATTTCATTGGAGAATTTACAACAAGCTATAGGGAACTTTCTAGAGGGCAATCTCAATTCAATGTATATGAGGTAAGGGACATTTTATTTTATAATTGCTTTGACCTAGAGGAAATACATTTATATTCCAAAAGTATGAATTTTGCAAAAGATAATTGCCAAAGATCAATATACCAGCATATTTAAAAATTTTTAACTTATTGATCAAACTGGTTTCTGAGATTAAATGATATATTTTCTTTAAGTCATTTACTCTTTTTAATCTGTTGTGATAGGTTTTTAACTGTTGCTTCTGAAATGATTTTTGTATGTGTGTTGTGTGTTTAAATTTTTTAAAAATCATTTTATTGAGGGCTTGTATAATGCTTCTCACAATCCATTACATACATCCATTGTATCCAGCACATTTGCACATTTGTTGCCATCATTATTCTCAAAACACTTGCTTTCTACTTGAGCCCTTGGTATCTAAAGTGATTTTTTAAAAATTCAATGTGAGTGCAAATTCATCTTTACTTGAGATTCAGCACTTATGTTTCTCCTGTATACCAATCTCCCTAAAACTTTTAAAATTAAAAACAGACAAAACTATCCATTTTAGTACTAGCAGCATGATGTTAGAAAAATGGCTTAGATGATCTAGATAAGTATGTCTAAATATCTTTACTGTTGCTTGCTTACACACACATTGTAGTTATGATCCATGCAGTTAATATGATCAACTACTAACAGAACACTGGAAGTTCTGGCTCACCCAGAGGTGCCTCAAACCAGAAACAAACAGTAAAATCCTTCAGGTTGTCATGAGTTAGAGTTGACAACTTTTTCTTTTGTTGGTTTATTTTTAACTGTTTGTGTATTTGGGGTTTTTTGTTTTGTGTGTTAGGCGCTCTGATGATGTGGTGGTTACGTATCAGCCTGCTAACCACTGGGTCAAGAGTTTCAAACTATCAGCCTCTCTGCCAAAGAAAGATAATGCTTTTGTATCCCAGAAACAGTCACAGTTTCAGAAACTCATGGGGCAGTTCTGTCTTGTCCTGTAGGGTTGCTGTGAGTCGCATGGACCCAATGGCAATGAGTTTAGGTTTTTGCAGGTTGTTTTTAATGCCTTCAGGCTCCTTCAGAGCCCTGGTGGCACAGTGAGTGGGCCATACCGTGGGCTGTTCACTGAAAGGTCAGCATTGGAAACCATCAGTCCCTCCAAAGGAGAAAGATGGGGCTTTTTCCTCTCTTAAAGTATTATAACATTGGAATCCCACAAGGACAGTTAAACCCTGTCTTGTAGGGTCACTATGAGTAAGAATGCAGTTGATGGCAGTGAGTTGTGTTACTAGTTAATTAGCAGTTACATATTGAATATATGATATGCTTGATAATTGTTAATCCTCGAGCTAAATAACTATATACAGAGCTAGATCAGAGAGTATTGCTACCTGGGTTTAATTTACACTTTTATGCAAAAAGCATGTTTCTATGGTCAATAAATTGCAGCAGGCAGGGTTGCTTATACTTGTCTTAGTCTGATTAAGGCGTCAGGAGGAAGGAAGGAAGGAAGGAAGGAAGGAAGGAAGGAAGGAAGGAAGGAAGGAAGGGCAATTCAATTAAAAAAAAAATGGCTTCAATGGAATCTCCTCCACTCCTGCCACTTAGTCCGCTCCAACTCATAGTGACCCCATAGGGCAGGATTGACCTACCCCTGTGGTTTTCCAAGACTGTAACTCTTTACAGTCATAGAAAGTCTCATCTTTCTCCCATGGAGTAGCTGGTGGTTTCCAACTGTTGACCTTGCAAATAGCAGCCCAACTCATAACTCAGTATGCCACCAAGGCTCCTTAGGGAATCTCTTAGACCAGTTCAATTCAAGGCAGAGGTCAGCTCAGAAGGTTATTGTGACTGTTGAGGAGAAAGGGGATCTTGTGATAAAGGTATTCAAGTGCACAGAACAATCATGGGGATTATCTGGATGAAATTTCAAGAAAATTGAAATAAAAATAGAAATTTCAAGTAAATGCAAAACTGCATTGGTGAGGGAAAAGTTCAGGAATTTTCTCCATGATGAGTATTCAAGCACCACTGTTCAAAAATCTATTGGGACATCTTACCCTCCATACCCATAGCGCTGATGTTGCCCCTCAGACTTCCTTTTGGCTCCCAAGCTCAAAGAATATTTAAAGAAAACATAATTTGAGACCTTGGAGGATGTCAAAACTTGCATTTTGATGAATTCTTCAGGGAAGAAATTCCTACTTTCCTATTGGACTAAAGCAATTGTGTTCCATTTCTGCAATCATTCAGAAGTGGTAAATGAAATCGTAACTGAGTGACTTTATATTCGGCCCTTAGACGACAGTGCCACCTCCAAGTTACAAACATAGCGCAGCTCTCTACCTCTTGGAACATGCGCACCGTGTAAACAAATGGGCTCAGCCAAGGTCTAGTCAGCAGCTTCCCTCCATTTGAGTTGCACCTCATGCGACTGCTTCAAGGGAAAAAAATGATTTCTTTCTCAGAAACTCTATCATTGACAGGATTTACAATTTTAGCACATCCTGCCCTTTGTTGGGAAATTATCACTGATGATTTCTAGCTCAGAAGGGGTCATCACGGTAGTATAAAAACATGTGCTCTACTACTCCTGTTGACATAATATGAAAAATAAACACGTTCTGGGTTTTCAGCACAAACAAGTTACTAAATAAGTAGGAATTCATCATAGGACATGTCTTATTTTACAAGTTCATGACTGTCAATACAAATGAAGTTAATAAATAATGCATTGAAGTGTTTATGTATGATTTCTTTCACAATTCTCTTTTGCACCCCTGTCACAGCCACAGAGTTGGGGGGTCAGGTTATCCACTTGCCTGGCAAGTCACCTAATGAGTAACTATTGAAGGATCTGTTGACCTAACGATTGCTTCCTAATAGCCATGATTTCTAATAGATACTCCTATTACATAGTAATTGTTGTATGGAATGTTGTGATAACTAAACATTTTAAATAAGTCAGAAGAAATTCCTTGAGGAAAAAGAACATGAGGTCTTTTGCATATATTTTTCTTTAGCAAATGCTAAAATCCAACAAAGCGCTCATAATTATTTGAGACCTTGTATATTAAAAGCCTCAGCTACAATAAGGAGATTCAGGTGATTAAGAGTATAAAGTGATCGTATAAAGTGATTGAGAAGAATCTTACTGTTCCTGACTTTGGATAAAATATATTTATTTTTCATAAAAAGAAGTCTACTAATAAGTTGTGATAATGATTTTTGGCATAAGTACCATACCAAAAGAATATGAATATATGATATGAATTTATGGATAAGAAAACAAATGGAGCAGATCAACTATATTTTTTCAGTACAATCTATAACACATTTTAATTGTTCAATCTGTTATTTGAAGGTTGTGAATCCTAAGAAGAAAGGAAAAAAGAAAAAATACACTAATTCTGGAACAGTACGTAATTTTTTGTTTTTATTATTATTAAGGATTCAAAATAGTGAACAAGTTATACACTTACATGCATACAAAGAAGCTGCAGAAAATTGTGTAAAGATGGAATTGAAAGATAAAAGGATTTTTTTATGAACTTTTTGAAGCCTCTGCGTGTGTGCGCGCATGTGTGTAGAGAGGGAGAGAGAAAGAAAACATGAGGTGAGGGTGGATGGGGAAGAGATGTAGCACCACCGTTAAGTGCTTGGCTGTTAATTGGAAGATCAGCGGTTTGAACTCAACAGCAACTCTGTAGGAAAAATATGTGGCATTCTGCTTATTTGTGGGGTACCAGCCCCACAATCGAATGGGTCCAAGGGCGGTTATGTAATTGAGGGGTAAAATTAAAGTCATCAGACAAGATAAAGCATGTGATGGCTCACATTTGGGACCATCATGACTTCAGCAGCCAGATCCGCACAGAGAGAGAGAATGTATTTCAAACCAAGGCTTACATACACTCAGGGGGTATGCAATCCCCTCTAATTACAGGTAACCACATGCTTAACAGGAAGGGACTGTACAATAGACATACATGTGACAGGAAGGGGACTATCTAGGGGTGTACACGCAATAGGAAGGGGAGGCAGTAGGGGCATACATGTGACAGGAAGGCACTCATGGTAATAAGATAGGCAGACTCTAGAGTCAAGGTGGTGTCCTAGCCTTGATTGTCCCTGAGTTGCCTTGACCTTAGTTGTCATTGGGCTCTCCTTCGAGGGAAAAATCCATTATCCTTATCAGAAGGGAATGGACTCAAGGTGGGCCAGACTGTAAGGTCCCATTGCTCTGGATGGCTGATAACCTCAGGCAGATAACCTTTAAGCAGTTGACCCCCAAGTGGATAGTCAGCACCTTAGGTTTGACATGTATTATGGGGGAAAATCCTGGGAAATAACTTTTCTGGTTCCCACACTTACTGCCTTGGGAACTGGATACCACAAAATTCCACTTTTTCTATACCACACGGATGAGTCATAATCAATTCTATGAAAAAAGTGTGTGTTTTAAGTACACACAAACACACACACATATCTATATATGTGTGTATGCACACAACTCACTCTCTTGATCGGGCTGTAAACTTGTAACAAACATGTACTTGTACAGTGTTTCATTTGGGAATTTAATATGAAAATATAATGAAGTAATTTTAATGAGAGATACCTTTTAGGAGACAGTGGCTCCACTTACTTCACACTGTAAGGCACCCTGAAGAAAACGATTTGCTATGAACACTTCACTCACTCATTGGGACCAGACTGCAGACAATCAGGCAGCCATGAAAAACTTTAATTGTTTGTAAGATTTATTATAATCTTCTAAGATTGCACTTAACTATCAATTTGTGAGATGAGAAAGTGCTTATTTTATCGTGCATCAATTTCCACATCTCTGTGGGAATGCTGTACTAAATCAGTAGACCAAAACAAAAATAAACCAAATAAACAACAATCAGAAAACATTTCCTTCAAGTCAAAGTCAGGGTGTAGATATCAAAGCATCTGAATGTTGTGAAAAATGAAAACCATTTGCAATTCAAGGGAAAAAATACACTGAAGATTCTCCCCTAAAATGAAAATGCTGGAAGAAAGTAAATCCTTCCATGTTTACTTTTCAAAATTTCTATAAATCTATTTAAGCAAGATATCTGCCCCATTACAGGCAGATGGCAAGAATATATATTTCCTCGTGTCAGTTTACTAATCTTGATTTTTTTATTCATTTTAACCATTTTCCAACTCCCTTTCATCTTTCTTTTATTTATTTTTTTTGAATGGGAAGTAACATGTGTTCGTATAGACATTTTCATGTTGTTCAAGGGCAGTAAACCAGTCATAGAAATAGGTCAGTTCATGTTTTCTTTTTCTTTTTGGTCCCTTTCTTTGGAGAACTTAAAAACTAAGAATATCTCCTAGCAGATTTCAATAAGTAATCATTGCTTTAATAATTTTTAGAATGCTAGAAAGTGTTATTTTCTTCGTACTGTTTCAACCAAAGTCTGTTGGAAGTTTTAAAAAATACCAACAGGTAATTCTGCCTTATTTTCCTTTTCAGGTAACTTTGCTCTCTTTTTTGGTGGAAACTGAAGTATCATTCCTGGACTATATAAAGGGAGGGTAAGTCATTCTCCAAAGTTGTGTCACTGAAATATTTCTTTGAGTGGGTATAGGAAATTATACTAATAGATACCAGGCAACTGAAATGACTACTTTCATTATATTTTGATAGAAGACATTGCCATTTTATTTTAGACTTTAAAATAATAAATGTTTATAGCAAAAACTATTACTTGGGGAACAAATTATAACTTTTCTTTGAACAGGTGAAAAAACCCTATTGTGTTATTAATAGTTATACATAAAGCTGTTATCTATATTTCATGGAATACTTTCTATTGCCTAACACAGAGGACTTTTTAGATGCATTTTCATTTTTTTTTTTAATTAGGAGAAAAGCTTGAGAGCTTGTTGCAATATATATTCTTACTCCAGGATATGAAAGGAATGTATCTTGTAATAAAATCTTAATGTGAAAGTAGATTGTGATTGGTCATTTTGTTGTTCCCTAGGCTTCCAGGCAGGAATACATTTAAAAAAATGTTGTAACCATTCTTGACATTTTTGGAGTCCATACAGAATCTTGCCTAGGGAACACATTAGGGATACTTATGCTCTAATAAATAGGACTGTGTTCTAAATTTTGTTTCCATTTTAAACCACTTTTAACCTAACCAAGCAGCCCCAGAGACTGGCCACCATTTTCTTACCAGGCATTCAGCAAGGTCCACACACCCTCATTTCCTTGCACATACTCTCATTACCTTTAACATACTGGATACAAACCTCACTGGGAACGGTGAGGTGCATTTGAACATGTTTAGTAACATCATGACTAATAACAGCAGCCAGACTCACATAATTAAGACTCAACAATATTTTTTCTAATCCTGAGTCACTGAAAATGTCATGAACTTAAGAAGGAGATGAAGGTATGAGAGAATCAAACGAGCAAAAGTAGTTTCACAAAAGCAAAAGAAACCTTGCTCGTCGCTGCTTTTCTTCCGGTAACACAGCAAAGGAAAAGGAGCCCGCTGCTCCATACGAGGCCGTCTTGTAACCTGCCCTCTGAGAACACAGATCAGAAGCAACCGTGGCTGCTTCCATTGAGTACATTGGTTATAGAGAAAGATACATTTACTAAATGTATGAAATATCTTTTAAAGATATATAATTATACATTTACCTAGTAGTAGTCATCACTATTAGTAATATTTATGGCCAAATATGGGTGTTTTAACATTATTTTTTTGCCTGAGAGTGGAATCCAAATGAACAAGCAGTAATAATTAATTGTATTTATGTGCCTTCAATGAAGGACTTGTTATAAGCAAGTATGTGAAATTAACATTCTGACTGTTATATGATGTGGGGAGGAGATCTGAGCCATTGCTCTGGCTCCCTGATGACCCTCCTCAGTATATGAGGGGATTTAAAAGAATGTATGGGGACATTGGTTAAGCCCCGTATAATAGTCTGCAACAGCTGCATGTGCACTTCAGAAGAGCCTCTCCAGTGCTACCTCGCATCTATAGTGTGATGACCAGATAGATCTTTAATTATTCCATGGCCTCAATGGTACCCAACTGTCTTATGCTCTAAAATAACTATTAATAATCTTACAGAAGACTTACTGAAACATATCAACTAACTATGCAATGTAATTTGTATGTGACAATAATAATAACTAACCTTGCTGATAAATTGTCATATGCCAAGGAGTTCCTTGGGAGAAAGATGAGGTTGTCTACTCAACGTGAAGCTGTGCGGTCATAGAATCCCTGTGGAGTAGTTCTATTCCATTCCTTAGTGCAGCGATTCTCAACCCGGGGTTGAACGACCCTTTCACAGGGCTTGCCTAAGGCCATATTTCTGATGGTCTTAGGAACCAAGACACCGCTCCTCTGTCCTTCTCCAGATGGGTCCACCCACATACAGATACACCTCCATATGGGGGTCACCACAACATGAGGAACTATATGAAAGGGTCACGGCATCAGGAAGTTTGAGAACCACTGCGTGAGTGTGTCGCTATGAGTCAGAATCATTTCCATGGCGGTGCTTTTTTGACTGGGACATCACCAGGTCTTGGCCGTCTTCTAAAACCCGTGAAGACACAATGGGCTTTCCACATTGGAGGAAGTAGCCACTGAAAACCTTCTGCATAGAATCAAACTATTGCTTGATTCAGAAGGCCCACAAATCTAAGCAGAACATTGTCAGGGACAGCGCCAGACACTAGCCCGCGGGGCAGAAGTTCCCCAAAATATGCCTGAAGAAGAGCCGGCTTCTCAAAGTAGGGTGGACTCTGGGAACTTGAATAGCGTGCAGCTGGTGGAAGTACAAGCTTTGGGAATCTTCATTTGCGGATGGGGCACAAGACAAAATGAGAAGAAGAAAAAATATAAACATCAGTTAATAATCAGAACTTGAAAGGTCTGATGAAAGAAACCAGGAAAACTGGAAACCCTCTAAAATGATATGAAATGCATAAAAATCTGTATTCTGGGTGCTAGTGAGCTGAAGTCGACTGGGGTTGGCCATTTTGATTCAGAAAATCATATGATTTACTATGCTGGGAATGACACAATCAAAAGGAATGCATTGCATTTATCATCAAAAGGGTATTTCAAGGTCTTTCTTGAATTACAAGGCTATGAGTGATATGATTAATATCTATCCACATACAAGTAAATGCAATCAATACAGTTGTTATTCAAATTTATGCAGATTTAACTCATTGAACACCAATGATAGACTGCCTAATGAGTTATGGGACAACTTATAAAGAATATCATACATGAAGTAAAGGTCATTATTAAGACTGGGGAAACAATATCAAATTGGACATCAGAAGACTCTGAAACTTGCAATTTCCTGTAAAGAAACTAAAGCAAATGGAAAGAAAGATGAAGTAAAAGAGCTAAATAGAAATTTTCAAGGGTCAGCAAGTATTTCAATGAAATGTGCAAAGATCTAAAATTATAAATCCTAAAAGGACATTCTCAGAATACCTCATGTGGAATGAACTGAAGTAAAAATGTCAAGCTTCGAGTTGCAATGTTGAGATATCTTATGGGCAAAATATTGAATGAAGCAGGAAGCTTCAAAGGAAGATTGAAGGAGCACACAGAGTCATTGTTTCAAAAAGAACCGGTTGACATTGAACCATTTCAAGAGCTAGCATATGATCCAGGATCAGTGGTACTGAAGAAAGAAGTCCAACCTCTCGCTGAAGGTGTTAGTGAAAAGCATGGCTCCCGGAAGTGGTGAACTACTCATTGAAATGTTTCAATAAGCTGATGAAGCGTTGGAAGCTCACTCCTCTCTGCCAAGAAATTTCAGTCAGCTTCCTAGCCAACTGACTGGAAGAGATGCACAGCTGTAGCCATCCCAAGGAAAGGTGACCCAACAGACTGTGGAAAGTATAGAACAGTATCAGTAATGGTACGTGGAAGTAAAATTTTGCTAACGATCATTTTGAGTGCATTGACAGGGAGGTTCCAGAAATTCAAGCCAGGTTCAGAAGAGGGTATGAAACAAGGGATATCATTGCTAATTCAGGTGGATCTTGGCTCACAGTAGAGAATACCAAAAAGGTGGTTACTTGTGTTTCATTGGCTATGTAAAGGTATTCAACTGTGTGGGCCATAACTATTGGTGGGTGACACTGAATGGGAATTCCAAAACACTTTGTTGTGCTCATGAACCAAGAGTCATTTGTTGGAACCCAATAAAGGAAGACTGAGTGGTTTCATATCAGAAAAGTGTGCGTCAGGGTTGTAGCCTTTCACTGTACATATTCAATGTGGTTGTTGAGCAAGCTGGACTGTATGAAGAAGTCTGAGGCATCAGGATTGGAGCGAAGGTATTTTAACAACTTGGGGTAAGCAGATGATACAATCTTGGTTCCTGAAAGCAAGGAGGACTTGAAGAGCTTGCTGATGAACCTCAAGTGCAGCAGTTTTCAGTATGACTTTCACCTCAAGGTAAAGGAAACCAAAATCATGCCAACTGGACCAGTAGATAACGTCATGAGTAACAGAGAAGGTTGAAGTGACCAAAGATTTCAATCAATGCTCATGAAGCAGCAGTCCAGAAATCAAAGGACATACCTACCGCATGGGCCAACTCTACTGCACAAGACCTTTTGAAAGTATTGAAGGGCAAGATATCACCTTGACGACTAAGGTGCGCTTGACCCAAACCTGGTACTTTGAATCCCCTCAGATGCGTATGAAAGTTGGACAGTGAATAGGGAAGACCAACGAGGAATTGATGCACTTGAATTCAGATGCGAGCGAAGAGTGTCGAAAGCACCTTGGACTGCTAGAAGAACACACATTTGTTTGGAAAGAAGTTGAGCCAGAAGGGCTCACTATGAATCAGATGGCAGTGAGCAGAGCGAGTACAGCCAGAATACTCCTTAAAAGCAGGGGTGACTAGACTTTGCCTCCTGTACTTTAGACATGTCATCAGGAGAGACCAAAACTGCAGTCAAGTCTATCCCAAGTCAAAGCGACCAGGTAGGACAGGATAGAACACCCCCCTGGTTTCAGAGACTCTTTTCACAGGTTAGAAAGTCCCCTTTTTCTCCCATGGAGTAGCTGGTGGTTTCGAACTGCTGATCTTGTGTTAGCAGACCGATGGGAACCACCATGCCGCCAGTGCTTCCCATCAGGAGAAAGGAGTCCCTGGAAAAAGACATCCACATCCACTTGGTAAAGCCGGGCAGTGAATCGCAAGGAACTGGGGGGCCCCAGCGGCTCTAATAGAACAGGCTCACATGTGGCAATGCTCTGAGGATGGCGCTGGACTGAGCAATGTTTGGCTCCGTTGTACACGGGTGGCTCTGAGTCAGAACCGATGGACAGCACTTAACAACAAGGACGATTGAAACAAAACCCTGGGTTGTGTTTGATATTTATACTGCGTCATACTAGCCCATAGCAATGTGCTCAAATAAAACCCAAACTCACTGCGAGTCCATGCTGACTCATAGCGACACCCTATGGCTTTCTGAGACTGTGCTAAATATTTATGGGAGTAGGAAGCCCAGTCTTTGTCCTGGGGAGCTGCTGGTGTTCCCAAACTGCCAAGCATGCGATCGAAGGCCAACACACAACCACTACAGCACCAGGGCTCCTAAGATCATGTTAGCTGCTAACAATTATTTTGAGTGTTTACGTATTGCTCTACTGTTAGCTGGGAGAACAATCTTTCTCTGAGTATCTACGGGCATACCCTGGGGATACTGTGAAGTCAGTTTCAGATGATCACAATAAAGGAATTACTACAAAAAAGCAAGTCATACAAAGTGGGGGTTTCTCAATGTATATAAAATTATGTTTATACTATACTGTAATCTATTAGGTGTACATTATGAAAAAAAATGAAATACTGTAGGAACTATCAACATATGATGGAGACACAAAGTAGTCAGATGATGGAGAATGACACCAAAAATAAAGAATTGCTTGATGCAGGTTTAGTACAATCTTCAATATGTAAAATCGCAACATCTGCATAGCTTAGTGGGGTGCAGTACGTCTCAAGGTACTCTAGCTTGACTAGGAGAGACCACGGTTATTGAATTGGCAAGTAAACATGGAGCTTAATTGTCAAGTAAAGATAGAGGTCTTCAAAAGGTAACATAACAATTTACTTACATATACTCACACGAAAGCTTAGTTATGGGTTTCCTGAATTAATTTTGCTCTGATATTAATTGTATCACTCATTTGGCTTAGATGAATGTTTGTGAACATGAGAGTAGAGGAAGGGAGCAAAGCAGGTGACTGATGTAAAAGACCAGGGTTAAAGAAAGATTACAATTCTTTTTTACTTTTAAAAAACATTTTTTTATCATTTTAAATCATTGGGGGCTTTTATAGCTCTTACAACATTCCACACGTCAATTGTATCAAGCATATTTATACATATGTTGCCATCATCATTTCCAAAACATTTTCTTTCTTTTTTTATTAAAAACTTTTATTGGGGGCTCTTACATCTCTTATCACAATCCATACTTTCAAAAGAAAAAAGAAAATAAAGATTGCAACTAAACTCTATAAAAGTGATTCTTTGAATACACTTTAAAATCATCTTCTTGTTTCATAGAAAACATAATTGAATAGAGAATTATCAAGATGTTATTTGTTTTCTATGATTCCAAGTAGAAATTAAGCAGAATGAACACATTTAAATACTACAAAAATTAATTCTGTAGTACTTTAATGACTTCTGCTTCAAAGGGCTCTCTCTTTAGGCCAGTTGTTTCTCTCAGATGTTCCAAACTTTCATTACTTTAGTTATTATTGATGTAGATATTTATATGAAAATACAGCCTTCATTGTTTGTGATATCAAATTGTTGGCTCATTACTTTTCTTTTATTGCCTTTGTTCCTAAAATACTCTATTTAGCTTCAGTAGGCAGGTTTATGGATTCAGGTACACAGTGAGTGGATGAGCCAGATGCATTTGAAATCAGCCAAAATCCAATTTTTATGCAAATACTCTGTAAAATAAAAGTCTAGTTTTAATATTTTCTTCCTTCTTCTTTCCTTTTAATTTCCTTTTTGCTTTGTGTCTTTAAGCACCAGGCTCTTCCTGTAGCATGAAACCACAGTTTATAACTTGAGGTAGTAAAGAGTTTTTATTTTCTAAACAGAAATATAAATATCAATAAAGGTGTTTTGACTCTAGAGTAATAAAATCTGATAGTTTTTTCTGGATTGTTGACTTTGGCAGTCATCATTTTTAGTCATATGCTTTTCATTTATCTTTGTGGTTATTTTATTACATTGTGCATATTAGGAATGATTTTAGATAATAAAAGTCTGATATAATTGACTACCGAAGAAATACATTCAGTAATCCTTAATCTGTGACATGGAATACCACAATTATCATTAAGGACAATTTCTGATCACTGATGGTTCTGAAATCCAAAATATTTCCTTATGTAACATCATCATTTTACAATTATTTTTATTTATTTATTTTTGATCATTTTATTTATGACTCTTACAATTCTTATTATAATTCATACATCAGTTGTATCAGGCATATTTGTACACATGTTGCCATCATTCTTTTCCAGACAATTGCTTTCTATTAAGCCCTGGGTATCAGCTCCTTTTCCCACCTCCCTCCCTCCCTATTTTATTTATATAGATTGGTAAAACATTTATTTTCTTTCTTCCAACACCTCACATTTTAAGTTTCTGAAAGTTGTACTTTTAAAATTCCACTTTGGTTTGGTTTCCCCTTTATTTCTGCTTGACTTTCAAGTCTTCATGAAAGTTTTTCATTCTACTCTGACTTGTCCAAGTAACAAGTATCTTTAAAATTTTCCAGAACCCTCAGACAAGCAAAGAACGGAAGAGAAAGCACAAGCCAACAGAAACTTAAACTGACATGAAATCCTACACTAGCCAGATTCAGGAAAAGATTGTCATTAAAACCTTGGAAGATCTACAAACTTTAGTCATTGTCTCCCACAGGTGCACCCCACTGGTCTATGTTAGCTGAATAAGTCCCTATGATTTATGACCACTAGGTTACCTGAGTGCCATTTTAAATGTCCATTTGCATGACTTATATCCCCAAAGAAACTAAATTTTTTCAGTATTTTTATAGGACCAAACACATAGTTCCAGTTGCCAAGGAGACAATTCCCACGAATGTTGGTCCTATAGTTAGGAGTCAGAGCGGGACTGCTGATTTCAATGGCTGATGTCTTAGATGGAAAGCACCAGACCTTTCTTCCAAGGTGACTATAGGTGGTCTCGAATCACCAGCATTTTGATTAATAGCTGGATATATTAACTGTTTGCACTACCCTGGGCCACCCAACACATACATCATTGAATAAATATGCATTACTTAGAATACAATTTTAAGCCTATTGTTTTGCTAATTTACCTGGGCATCATTTTAATTGTACATTTGTATGACTTGTCTCTTCCATGATTATTCCCCTTAAGTCTGTTAACATATTAAAATACTAAAAACAAATCGGACTTTTGGAACAGCCGATTTTTGGTTAGCAGCTGAACAATAACCACTGCCCCCCTCAGGGGGGCTTATTTTCCACACATGTCAGTTCAGTCATGTGGATAACAAACCCTTCTTTCTGTTTCTCTCCGAGTTTATCATCCGTGACCCTCCACATTCCACTCCACCGGTTCCAACAAAACAGATGGACAATGCTTTCTAAGATTTATTTTAAAGTGTTGTTTTTTTCCCTATCATATTATTTCAATATCTGAACTTTATTTGTGGGGTTTATAATTACTTAAAGAAAAGGCAAGATCAAGTTTAGAAATATGAACTGCTTTTTATTTCTCAGAACTTTACAGAGAGGGAACCAGGAGAGATAGTTACAGAGGCATTAGTAATAGGGGAGATACTAAATGGGCAGATTGTGGCAAAAACTCTTAGCAAGAAGTAAATGTCCAAAAGTCAGCACGTTTTCAAGGAGGCAGTTTGTCGATACTTGAGGGAGTGCATCGAATTTAGCTGTAGGCATAACTGTCAGCCGCAAACCCCAAATCTGCCTCTCACTAATGTGCTCATTTCTATTTCTATGAAAAAGGAATAAAATAGTAATTCCTTCTGGAACAATAATTCCTGATGGTACGAGTTAAGGGGCGTATAGTTCTGTTAGATATCTTAGAACCATGCCCAGTCTCGTGCCCCTGCGTAACTACTGCTGTTTGGGACCATTGTTACAACCTGTGTGCATCCACCTCATTGATCCCAGAGAGATCTTCCTCTTTTTTGTTGACCCTTTAATTTAGCCAGCACAATGTCCCTTTTCAGGCATTGGTCCTTTTTTAAAATGTTTCCAAAATATGTCTTCCCAACCCTCTTTGAAGGAGTACTCTGACTGTGCTTCTTCCAAGAAAAATGTCTTCCTCCATCCGCCCATGAATGATCCATTTCATATTCTTCATCAACATCAAATACACTACTTCTTCTTTATTTAGTGTCTAACTTTCACATGGATAGAAGACAATTATTATTAAAGGAGACGCCAAAACACTGAGAATAAAAATGAGAAATTCAAACTCATAAAGCCAAGAGGCATCATTTTTCCTGTAGTTCGATTTCTTTGGTGGATGATGTCAGGATATGGCTCTCTTGTTAGTCAATTCTGTTCATGCGGACCCAAACTAATGACGTCAAATCTAAAAACTTATTCTAAAATATACATGGTTTCTTTTCCCTTGAATAAGAGGTTAAAATGTTAACAATAAAAAGAACCACCAACCATAAGCTCATTTTGAAGGCAAAGGTGGACTTTCAAGGTGACAGTTATTTTAAAGGCACACTGACTATCAATAAGTCCTTTTAGCAACAAGCCCCATTAGACCTTTTTTCCTCTCTCTTAACAATATTGAAGCCCAGTGTTCCATAAAACGATGGCATTTCATTGGCCATGTTCCCTCAGGGAACATATCTTACCAGAGCATGTAACAATTTAACACTTTTTTTTTGGTAATTCAGTTTCTTATTTGAAAACTGAATAAACATGTCTAGGACTTTTTTATAGTGCATCTTGCCGTGGCTCCCCAGTGCTTTGGATTCATCAAATCAATGGAGAGCTAAGCCCTGCAGCGCTGAATGAGGATAAATATAATAAAACTAACACTAGTCTGCCTTCTTTAAATGCATTTACATAAAATATGATCATATCTAAGCTACACTTATCTAAATTAGATTTAGAAAATGAACTTTTATGAATATTAAGGAGACTTGGAGACACTGTTTTGGTTAATGCATGACTCTGATTGTTGTACCTTTAAAAAACGTGTGCTTGGGCAGTCTAATTGTCCGGCTAAATAGGAATGCTGAGATTTTATTGGCAGCTTGTGTGATTCTGCAAGTAATCTTTTTTCAGAGCTATTCATTTCCAAGTCAAAGGAACGTGCACATATACTTCACCAGAAGAACCAGTTCTAATTTAGCCAAACGCCTGGCCTTTTGTTTTGTGTAAGACAGGTTTTTCATTGTGCTTCACGGTCAAAGTGTCTCCTTCAGGAGACTGAAAGAATTGATTGACATAATGGCAGTGGTGTTTTTAGAAGAAGAGTTGTTTTTGTTTGTTGCCATCAACTCTGTTTGACTCGCGGAAACCTCATGGGGCACGATAGAACGACTCCACTGGGTTTTTCCAATTGTGCCCTGTTGGAAGCAAACCAGCTGGCCTGTCTCCCATGACACTTCTGGGTGAGGTCAAACCATTGACTTTTCTGTTATTATTTGAATAGTTAACTATTGTTCCACCCAGAAATGCCTTGTAAAACTATTCCTAATACTAAAATAGAAATTTAAGTATTTGCCTACTATGGTGGGTTAATGATTATCTCTGTGGACAGAGGCGGAAACTCTTCATTAAAATAGGGGTGCTTGAGTAAGAACAAAATATTTATTTCTGTTATTCTGTATTATTATCATTTCCACGTCATGAATATAGATATCGGATATGCCCTATTCTCTGTCTCTGCAATAAGCTGCTTATTCACGGCAGCTGGGTGTCCAGCCGGAACATTTGTCACTGGCATGAGTTACAATCACATTTATACAGTAATATTAAAAGTTGACTGTCTGCTAATGAATCATAGTAATGTTTTCTAGATTTCCTACAGACAGTGTACCATCTTTTCCTTGTAGGGATTGGCATTTATTGTCTTCTCCTTGGTAAAAGATGGTAAACATTATACCTGTTTCCCCCAAAATTAGACAGTGTCTTATATTAATTTTTGCTCCCAAAGATGCGCTAGGTCTAATTTTCAGGGGATGTCTTATTTTTCCATGAAGAAGAATACGGTACACATTTATTGTTGAACCCCCCAAAAAGGAAATTTATTACCTGTATATGGTATGGTAGTATTTGTCATCACAAACCAGCATAACCAGATAAACTGTGAATCCTACAGTATCAAGAATTTCTTGTTACTACCGTTATCTCCATGTACAACAATTTATGGTACATTTATTCATTTATTCAATGACAGTCATGTCATCTTCTGGAACATCATCATAACAATCCAAACCCTTACTTTTGGGGAGATCTTATTTTGGGGGAGATGCCTTATATTTCAACGAGAGGCAAAACTGTAAGTAGGTCTTCTTTTCGGGGGATGTCTTATTTTCACCGAAAACGGGGTAGGAAGAATAAACTAAAAAGAAATGTATTACACTATAAAGTCCAAACTGCCTCCTCTGGTCTGACAGGAATGAGTTAGTATGACCCAGAAGAGGCTGCTTATTTCATTCAAGGAAGAAATGCTACAGAATTTAGGGCATTGGTTAAGTGCAGGAACCTTTGTCTTTAGTCTTCAGGGAACTCTTCCAGAGCAGTTGTTACTTAATTACTACATAAGAAAGCTTGGGCTCAGGGAGTAGGTAATTTCCCAAAGGAATCATAGTTAGCTAGTTATAGGTCTAAGGTTCAAACTCCTTTCGATCAAATTCACAAATTCATGGTCTTTTCAATTGGAGGCGTGGCCTCACCTGCATGTACTTTGTTTTCCATGATAATCGGTTGTGAAGTGAGTCGTCTTTTTCGGAGTTGGTTACTTATTTATTTATATTGGTTATGTCCACTTTTGAGTTATTGTCAAACTCTTGGTTTAAAAGCAGTGCCGGGTGGTACAAACCGTTAAGCACTAGACTACTAACTGAAAGCCTGGCAGATCAAACCCACCCAAGGTGCCTCTGAAGTATGATTGGCTTCCCAAAGGATGCCGTCTTGGGAACCAAGCGGAACTGTTCGGGTCTGACACATGGGGACGCCACGAGCCAGAACAGGTGCAACAGAAATGACCAAACACATTTGGTTGGAAAAAGAGAAAATGTTGGTGATCTTTCATACGTTTCTTGACAAAGAAGTCTTGAGCAGTAGGATGCTGGGCAAGAGATCTGTGAATCTGTATTTTGAGGTACTTGTGTTCAAATACTGAAATCAGTCTTCAAGGTCTTGAGAAAGCACAGAGATTGTTAACTTAGGGAAGCTAGATTCAATATGGAGCAAGTATGTTAGCCTAAAGAGTTGAAGCATCACACCAACTGTCTCCAGTTTCTTTTTCTTTTTCCCATTTCTTCCATCACTCATCACTCCAGAGTGCTTGGAAATACAGCCAAAGTGTTGTGTGGGAGTGAGGAGACATCATGCAGTGGTCTTGTGGTTAAGGATGCATTGAGCTAACAACTTAAGTTATGATTCTCTGTGGCACAAATTTGGATTGCTTGAGACCTTCGTTGCTAGTATGAAAGAAAAGAAATGCGACACGGGAGGTTCTGGGTCTGAGGAATAATCTGGCACACTCAAGGAGACACAGATAGCTGATCAGCGTGTGTAAATAGCATCTGCGTACTTCGTGGGGCCCTGGCGGTGTCTTGGCTACGGGTTGGACATGGTTGGCAGTTTGAAACCCTCAGCAGCTACTCAGAAGAAAGACTGGGCTTTCTACTCTTGTAAACCATTACTGTCTTGGACCCCCACAGGGGGGTCACTGAGTCAGCACTGATTCATGGCATTGAGTTTTGGGGTGATTTTTTCTATTTATTTCACACTCCAGTATTCAAAGAAGTTTGCTAAGCTTGGGGATTTGACAGACTAGCAAGAGTAATGATGATGAAATTAATAACGACTATACTTTGAGTATTTACTGTCATGACATTACTCCAAGGAAATTTTTATTAGTCTTAAATTATTACATATAATGTACAGAGAAGTCAAGTAGATTTTTCATTAATAGGTAAAATAAGTCACATTTGTAGGCACACCTGTGTATCTCTAAACTAGAATTTCTGTGTATCTCTAAACCAGAGTATGTAATACAGGCATGCAGGTGCTAGTCAGAACACTGGAAATTTGAGTCCACCCAGAGGTTCTTTGGTCTAAAAATTCATCCCATGAAGACCCTCTGTAGCAAAGTTCCAACCTGATACGTACATCAAGCCATCATACGTCAGAGTGCACATGATGGCCGCTGGAAGTTGAAGCAGAGTGTGTGTGTCCTGCCTCCAGGGAGGAAGAGAGGAGTCCCAGGAGGAGAAGGCCATGCCCACACAGAGGCATTATTGGCCTGGTTGACAGGCTAGACTCCACCCCTTCGCTCAAGTTGACAGGAGATTATATAAGGGCTACGGTTATGTTATAGAAATCTTTCCATCTTGACAGCTGATTTGTCTACTTTTCACAGCTTTTGAGAAGGTGGCAGATTAAAATAGGGACGTTTTCTAAGTGTTAGGACATAGGCGCCGGGAATTATCGTGAGATGTTGCTACTAACTCATAATATTTGGCAGACCTACCTTTTTATTACACTCTAGACTATAGTAATACTTCCTTGGTTTCTTGAAATCCTGCTCTTGCTTGTCTGTTTCTAAAACAAAAAATGACAGTTAAAGTAATGTAGCCTAGGCAAAATTTTTCAAGGGTTTTTATGTGATTGTTTTATGAATTTTCCTTCAGGAGTTATTTTGTGTGATTTCATATTTTTTTAGATTGATACATAATTGAGTTTTCTTTCTAACATCTGGCTTCGAGCAATATTAGAGGGTATAAAGGGCAACACATTTACTGTCTAAGATGTTTGGTCCTGTTGAGTTTTAAGACACCGCTAATTTATCAACGTCTTCAAGAAATCTTTCCTGAAGCCAGGAGTTCTAGTATTCCTCTAGATTTACTTAGCGCTTACTTTTATTAGTTAGCATTTTCTAAATACAGAGCACTGCGGCCTTCCTGTCAGTTTGCTGTTCTTAGCGGTTTGCGTATGGTTGTGATACTGGAAACTGCTATGGGTGTTTCACAGGCAGGGCCACCCACAGTCCTCTGGCTTCGATGGAACTTCGAAACTAAGACAGGTTAGAAATCAAATCTGAACAGTGACCTGCTTCTGAAAACTAGCCTACGAAAGCCTTACGGATCACAATAGGACGTTTCCTTTGGACATGCTCTCTGGAGGGTAAATTGCTGAATGAGCACAGATTATTTGGTGAAGTAGCGAGCCAGCATGGGAGAAGGAACCCTTTGGTGCGATGGCCCGCAGAACAGCATCAGGGTTTTATAGGACCAGGTAGTATTTCCTCTGTTGTCCATGAAGTCATCACGAATTAGTCAGTTGACAGCTGTGATCCATCTGTGCAAACATGGAGAATATGACATTTTGTATAATAAATGTACATTGTAATGTGAATGGAAACCTCAGGTTATTCATGGAATGGACGTGCTATTTTCCACAGTAAGTGTGCACTTTAATCTGAGCTTATGATACTGGTTATAAACTCAGTGATAAAGTACTGTGCATTTTTGTCATTGTTTTTAATAATAGAAAGCTGGAATGTCAACACTGTGAGTTCAAAGATGGCGTCTAGCTGGTTCCCATTTTTGCTTCACATAGCAATGTGTTCAGCAATTAAAAGATGTTCAATAAGCAATTGCTGAATTTAGTTTTGATAAAGGGAACATAGTAGGTTAAGGAATTACCCCAACAATAAAATGGTCCCCAAAGTGATTTACTGCATTTTCTTTCTGATTTGAATTCTTCTAGTACAAAAAAGGAGCACACCAGCTGTTTCTCAGAAGAAAGAT
>NW_022111306.1:1993069-1996294 GCF_000313985.2 Echinops telfairi
GCCACTCACACCACTGGTCCTATAGGGCTCATCCGTCCTGGATTCCCTGCATTTTCAGTTCCTATCTGTACCAGTGTACCTCCTCTGGCCTAAAAAAAAAAAAGGATATACACATTCAACCCAGTGCAGTGATGAAGTTGCAATGTGTATAAAGCATGTGTTAGTCACTGTTACAAAAGTTGAATGAAGACAAGGCATCACATTCTTATAAACTAAGGAAGCCTGCACCAAGAACGCAACCTGCTAGACTGACCTGTGTTACAACGTGTGTTCTTGGAACCTAGAATTTGTTTCATTCCCATAAGACGATCTTTTAGTATAATAATATAAAAAGATCTATACCAATAATTTTGTGATAGTATATATTTATTTCCTTTTTAAATGAAGGACATATTTGCCTTAACATGAGGTTATATGCTAGTATCTTAAAAATATCTATGTCATGTCTTTGTAGATTGATAATATAATCAATATCCTTCATTGATTCCCACTATATCTAGGTAGTTTACCAGCATTTAATTGGTGGATAGAGCTTTATATATGTCATAAGCATAGTATTTGGAACTAGATGTGCATTCAAATTCCAATACTGAAATTTACTACTGGTATGAAAAGTTACTAAGTCTTATGAATATAGCTTGCCTGTCTATAAAAAGAGATCTTCTTTATCCAACTGTTATAAAATTAATTGATGTAAGTTATGTAAGAACACATAATATATATTAATTACTAATATATATTCCTACTAAAGTTTTAGTTCATAAATGCATGGGTTTATTCCAAATGAAATTTTATTTAAATATTTCTCCATAATCAGTGGATGGCGGTTGACAAATTTCCTCAATAATATACTTGTCTTAGTTTTGCTTGGATATCTCCAAAAAAAAATTCCATTCTAAGACTTTCGAGGGGCTCACCTGGACCCTTTAAGTGAGAGGTAGAGATGTCAGCTCAAAAGGTTATGGCAGCTAGGTGGAGGGATTCTTGACAGATTTTCTAAATAGATAGGAGTAATCTTGTTAGATTTTCTCAAAGGACACTGAATGTCACAGGGGCTTAATAGGAAGAAGTTTTAAGAAACAGAAAACTTCGCTGGTGAAAAAAATGTGAGGAATTTTGCACCCAAGATGATCTGCACCACCCCCTGCCTATTATTACAGTACCTGCTCATTCTTCTATGGTAGCAAGAATTTCTTCAGGAAACCTTACCCCATTCACCCTCCAGCCCCAGTCTTTGCCTTGCAGATTTCCTTTTGTTCCCCAGACCCAACAACCTTTAAAAGAAACATGATTTGGGTTCTTTCAGTGTGCCAAACCCCCTGTTTTCGCATGATGTCAGTGGAAGAGTTGGGATTCTCTGGAGGAGGGTTATGTCATTGTTAGGTGCCTCTGAGTAGCTGCCGAGGCATCGCGAGCCTGTGTACAACACCAGGAAGCACTGCTCACACCCAATCCTGCACCACACTCAACATTGCTCTGGTCGGGCCTGTGGCCACAGCCACACAGTCAGTCCATCTCTTTGATGGTTCCCTCAGTGTCTTTGACCCTCTACTTTGCCAAGGATGATGTCATTTTCCAGAAACCGGTGCTTCCTAAGAGCATGTCTATAGCGTACAAGGCGAAATCAGATCATCCTCACGGTTCAGAAGCATATACTGGTCGATTTATTCCAGGTCAGATTTCTATGGTCTTTTGGCAGACCAATATTTCCACCATTGTATGGAATAGAAATGCCACCTTCAGAACTTTATAGACCTATACAGAGGATTTGTCAAGAAAAAACACACACATATTTTTATATTTTTGCTTAATAAAAATGTCCATGATTTTGTAGCAATGTTTTCACTTACCCTTGATATGTATGTGCACATGTATATATCCTGAATAAGTAGCAACAAATAAAAATATTTTATATAGTTTCATTTATAGTCCTCTATGAAGGGTATGCTTTGTGCCAGGTGCCTGCCCTTAGAGAGTTTTAAAACTTTTCTTAGGTCACCAACTAGATTGCTGGACTCAAACCCAATTCTTTCTGACTCTTAGGCACATGCTTTATCTAAAACATTGCAGGACTCTGTAGTATACGGTAGTCTCTTCTCCCTAAGCTACAGAATTATAAAGCAATGTGCTGATGGACACTATTCTTTTCAAATCCTCAAGCAGTTTGTTATCTGATAATGTTCTCCAAATGACTCGCAATACCCTATCTCTAAAAGTTTGTATTAATTTTGGTTCATTCTTTTTTAGTGTTATACTTCAAAGTAGCCTATATTTTTATCCTATAAACCTAATTTCTATGTTGAGAAAAAATTACCAAATAACTATAAAAGGAATCTATACTTGTTTTGTTAAATGTAAAGCACAAAAGGTCACTAATTCCTTAAAAAGAGGGAAAAAAGGTGATAATTTATGCTTCAGACCCTAACTAGTATTTAGGACTTCTAGGTTTAATTTTCAGATAAAGAGAAAATATTATAGTTTTACTGCGAGAACTCTAGGGTATTCTATGCTGTAGTACATGTCCTTTATTAGAAGGTTAATATCCTGACCCACATGGTCAAATTGTTTTGTTTAAATCTCATTGTTTCTTCTTCTTCTTCATCATCTTCATACTTTATCCAGCCATTTCCAACTGTGAAGCCCTCCATCACTTACAAGGTGTACCAGAAATAATATGTTAGTAAAAGTGGTCCAAAAGGAACTCAAGGTGGATTAGAGACCTGAATATAAACACTAGACCGTTAAGAATAATCAACAAGAAAACTGGGACAAACTTAAGGGCCATCCAGCTTACAGGGCACACACACATACACCAACAAACATAAAAAAGGAAACACCATCAGTAAAAGACAAAATTGATGACTGGGACTTAGTGAAAAATAACATACATATATATTAAAAGAGTAAAATGAGAATCCATGGATTGGGAAAATTTTCTTTAGCAATGACACAGCTGACAGGGGACTAATCACAAAAATCTATAGCACTCAGCAACACCTCGCTAAAGAAAACAATAATCCAGTTAAAAAGTGGGCAAAGTCTGCTAGACCCGAGGATGTACACTGGTACAGATAGGAACTGGAAACACAGGGAATCTAGGACAGATGGTTCCTTCAGGAACAGGAGTGTGAGTGGCGATACTGGGAGCGTAGAGGGAGAGTGGGTTGGAAAGGGAACTGATTACAAGGATCTATATGTGACCTCCTCTCTGGGGGACAGACAACA
>NW_022111306.1:1996419-2006722 GCF_000313985.2 Echinops telfairi
GGGGGTTTAAGTGGAGAGGAAATGTTTTGAGAATGATGAGGGCAATGAATGTACAAATACGCTTTACACAATTGATGTATGTATGGATTGTGATGAGTTGTATGAGCCCCTAATAAAATGATTTAAAAAAAGTGGGCAAAGGACAAGAACAGGGAATCCATCAGAGAAGACACTTGAATGGCTAACAGACATATGAGGAAATGTTCACAATTATTAGCCATCCAGGAGATGTGAATCAAAACAATGAGATACCAACTTACACCACAAAGATACGGAGCTCAATTTAAAGAAACAGAGAACAGCAAATGCTGGAGAGACTGTGGTGATACTTAAACTCTCTTACACTACTGGTGGGCTTGTAAATATATATACCGCTGTGGAAAGTGATGTGGTGCTTCCAGAAACACCTGGGAGTAGAAATATCGTATCACTCAGCAATACCTCTGCTGGCATAAACCCCAAAGAAGTAAGCGACAGAACATGAATGCTGCAAAATCCGCAAGATCAAGTAGCTGGAAACAGCGCAAAGGCCTATCAGCCAAGGATGGATAAAGAAACCCGTACTCATACGCGATGGGGCACTATGCATCCCTAAGCAAGTGTTGAGACCGTGAAACACCGCATGACTCGGAGAAACCTGCGAGCCATGATGCTGAGTGAAGTTAGTCACGCACGAAAGGAGAAATATTTGAGGAGTCCACTGCTGTAAGGATAGCAACCAAGACAAAGACCGTCCTCTGGACTCAGGGCATGTAGTATTGCCCACAGGATTTGCCGAAGAATGAGGTGGTGTACCTACTATGTGGCTGCCAGGTGCCCTCAAGTCAGTTCCAGCTCCCAGCTACCCCTATGTAGAGCAGAAGAAAGTGCTGCCCAGTCTGGCACCGTCCTCACAATGGTTCTTACGTCTAATGTGCCCATTCATCTGGTAAAGGGCCTTTCTCTTTTTCTCTCCCCCTCTGTTTTGCCAAGCATAACGTCTTTTACCTACCGGGACTTAAGTCACCCCCTTATTTGAATATCTTGAAAACCACCTCAAGAGAGCTGGCCTCACTCCAGATGGGGTCAGCCTCCCAGGGTGTGCGGGGTAGGGGAAATCAACCCATTACTGCCACTTATTTTCTGCCTTTTTTTCTATTGAGTTTTTTCTCTGTTGTGTTTGATAATTATTTTTGGGTTGCTTTGGGGGTTTTTTGTCCTGATTTTGTATGTTTGTTTGGTGTTTTTGTATAGGGAATTCAGGATGTGGGAATCTATGGTGACAGCTACAGAAATGAATAATTACCTGGGATCACAGAATGGGCGCGGGGAGGAAGTGGGGCATCAGCAGCAATAGTTACAAGAAGGACGACATGTTCAAAAGTCAACTGTGGTGATGAATGCACAAGCCTTCTTAAGATGATTTAACTATTGCATTGTATGATATGTTCATTAAATCTCAATAAAACTATTTTTAAAATAGTCGAAATACTCATATTTTCAAATTATTTATTTTTAAGTGAAATTTATTTTTTAACGAGATGTGATTCTGTGTCATCCCAGCAATCATATAGTTGTTTTTTATTTGTCTTCTTATGTCTTTGGTGACAGGGGTAAAATTACATGTAGGATTAATCAGTATATGCGGAGGAATAAATTTCTTATGCAAAGGCCACTTCTTTAGATTCCATCAAAAAATAAGAAAAACCTAAAATAAACCATTAACCAATTTTATATATACACAAATACTTTCTCACTTGCACACACATGGATACACAGAATGCCATGAGCATTGACTGATAGACTCCCTCCCTGCCATCAAATCCAGGTGTACTCATAGCAAGCCTAGGGTAGTGAGGTAGTTAGTTTATTGTGCCAACCTGGCAGATAAACACATGTGGGGTTAATTGAAGGGTGGAGGGATAAATGGCTCAGTGAGCCTCGCCTTTCTAGTTCTTGGGTCTCTTGCTTTCTGATGGTCGGACCAGGGTGTCACTGCCTTAGCTAGTTCTCTGCTTTAGCTGGCAAGGCTCACTTCCTGTAAGACATCTCCGAGGAGAAGCCACATGGACCTACCCCGATGCAGCCCTGGGTGCTGGAGCAGCCGTGTGGAAGCCCCTGCCAGCACTGAGATGTTCACACATTCACTGATTTGGCTTTCCTCCTGCAGTCGGCATCATTGCATGTGTTTTGTGAGATGGAGGACTTTGTGGATTGGTGTTGGACATATGGGTTAATGTTGGACTTGTGGGCTTAGGCAGCACTGGGTTGGGATGTTTTCTTGATGTGCACTTAACCTTTATACAAAACTTTCTCTTATACATGAGTTTCTGTGGATTTGTTTCTCTAATGTACCTAGACTACCCCAGGTAGGGTAGAATTACCCCCTGACTTTCCAAGACTGTAACTGTTCATGGGAGTGGAAAGCCCATACCTGACATAATTTATCTCTAAACAAAGCAGAAGAAAACATCTGTTTTGAGGCTTGTTAACAGAATTTGCTTACAAAATGACATTATTGGAGATTATTTTAACTGCCACTCTTTTACAGGCATAATAAATTTACAATGACAACAGAATGGTTTTGAAAATGGACAAATTAGTAATAAATGCTGGCATTTAAGATGAGCAATAATTATTTTCAATTTAACTTCTTCACTAATGAGCCCTTCCCTTGATCACTGAACTCCCAAGTAGAATTTATTTCTATTCCTGACTTATCTTTTATATTACAATTGTAATTATAACTGACTAAGATATTTGTCCAAGTTCTTCCCTTTTAAAAGTGCCTTCCGGATGCTATTTAGTTCAGGATACAAGATATTTGCAAATTACAAACATGTCAGAAAGCCCATGACACCGGCAGAAGAAAAAGCAAATGGAAAACACACTTGTGGCAGATTCTTTATTCTTTACTTACATTATTTGTGTACTTATATTCCAGAACGCAAATCAACTTCACCGTGGCTATTGATTTTACAGCATCAAATGGTGAGTATCATGACTGTCCGCTGTCAAACAGGTTTAGATGGTGTCTTCTCACATTGTATAATTCTTCTGATTATATAGAACTCAGATTTTTTTAACTGTTACTCAATAGTTCACATATACAAAAGCCTGCATGAAGTACAGGGGACTGGCCACTCCTGCTGATGCACAACTGCAACTATTGTTGAATGATCTTGAGCAAAATTGTACTTGCATATACTATTGATGAAATGGTTTGATAATCTCTGGGCCATTGTTCTTTGGAATGGATATAAATGTTGGCCACGTTGCTGCCTTCCACATTTCTCAGTATATCTAATTGAGTGTTTCTAGTGCTTCACCAGCTGCTTGAAACATTTCAAGTGATAGTCCCTCAATTCCTGGAGCCTTGGTTTTCACTAATGCCCTCAATGCAGCTGGGACTTCTTTTTTGATGGCCTTTTGTTTTAGTGTGTGTGTTATTTTAAATATTATTTTAATTGTAAATTACGTGTTGCATAGGTTGATGAATACAAAGATCATCAACCTTGTATTCATCAGTATAAACCATTAGTCAAAACCCCCAATAACATACCGTTCACCCACTCCTTGGTTTCTCTTCCCCTTCTGTGGACTACTACCTTCAGACCTAGGGTAAAATCGAAGCCAAGGCATATGGGTATCTCTAAGGGTCCCACAGGTGTTGTAAAGAGACACGGACCTTTTCCCAGAGCCAACTGGGAGAGTAAGACTTCCCCAAGGGCTGGTCCCCAGATTTGGTCTTTTAGCTTCCTCGAGCACAAGAAAATAAATGTGCTTGTTTAAAGTAAAAAATTCTCACCAAAATACTGCAATCTGGTTCCACAAACAGCTATACAGTGATGTAAAAATAACTGTACCCTCACACCAAGTTGCTGACTCTATAGCCACTAACAACAACAACAGCATCTGGAGTGATCAGGTTAGATTTACCCTGGGAATGCAAGATTAGCTCAACACTCTAAAAACAATGTACATAAATATATCATATCAGTATAGTAAGAAACACAAAGAAGCACATGATCATGTCAGTAGATACCAGTAAAGCTGGTAAGTTTGAACCACCAACCTTGGGGTTAACCGGTTAACCGTCCAGTTGTCCCCGGTATCACTCAAGCTGCCATCCTGCAGCTCCACAAGAGTTCCTTAAGCTCCTTACTGGCATCATAATTAATGGTACAAGGCTGGATGCTTTCCTTCTAAGATGAGGAACACGACAAATATGTCTGTTCTTGACACTTCTACTTAGTCCTGTATTTGTGGATCTAGCCAGAACCAAGTAGGCAAGTGAAAGATGTGAAACATATCCAGATTGTGAAAGAAAAAAACCAGAATGTAAATTAGTAGTTGCTTAGGGCCGGGGTAAATTGGGATAAGAGAATGATAGTTGATGGGTATGTTTCTTTGTGATATAATAAAAATGTTCTAAATTTTATTGTAGCAATCATAGCACATAACTATGACTCTATGAGGAGCCACTGAATTGTACATCTTAATAAGCAATAGCATGCTATGTAAAATATAGCTAATGAAACAGTTTAAATAACCTGATCCAGTTGACACCTCCTGATCACACAGGCTGGGAAACACAATCTTATTTGAATCTGAGTTTAATTTTTTTCAGTTACTTCCCCAGTGTTGTTAAGAACCACAGCAGATGTTCCAATATTAACTTTTATTTTTCTGAGTATATTTGGATTTACCATATATGTATGAACATAAAGATAATGGCCTGGTACAGGCTGATTTGTCAAGTCCCTCTTGACTAAATTAGGACTTCACATTGTGTGACACCGCAATGCGGCATAAAGATGTTCACGACTTTCTAAGCCCACTCCTTTGCCTTGTGCCACGCGGGTTGGGGAGAGCTGGTGTTTCTGAATGCCTAGATCCATATGCTGGTTTTGCCGATTATTACCACATGTTGTTATTTAAACTTGCTCAGCCTAAACTCAGAAAAAAGTCGAGTCATCGGTCTCAGAACTCAGGACCTTACAGTCCACTTGCCGGTTATTTTCACGTTGCCACACTGTGTGGTGTGTGACAGAGAGAGAGGAAAGGAAGGAGTGATGAGGGCTGTCTGGCACACATATGAGAAGAGAATTTGTAAATGCATTTGTACAATGAATTATTTTTAGACCAAATATATCCTGTGTGCAATTGCAGGTAGCATAAACCAAGGGGAGAACTCTCTTTTATTTTTCTCTGTATTAATCTCAAGTGCTGCTTGTTATTATTTTTCCCCATATTTTAAAAAAAACCTCCTATGCCCTGAGGCTTTTTTTCTTAAGGCAATATTATCATGTAGAACATTATAATTTGCTATTATAATTCTCTTTTAACTCTCCATTTTCACTTAAGAAGCTAAACAGATTTCCAGGCTGCCTTTGTGCTGGTAGTTAGTGCATCTAAATGCAATTGTCAAAGTGTTTTAAGTTGTACCATGTATGGCCCTTTCTCTCAAATTCATCTGTATTCAAGTACAACACTATACATAGGACTCCTTTTAAGCATATTGGAAACACAGAAATTTGTGGATGACCCAGACGATAGCAGCAGTAAACTTTTCAGTTCATTTTTTAATCATTTTCACACTCAATAGTTTCATGTAGCCCTCCCACTGAGCACTGGAGTAGGATTTATGATCATTGTTTGATCCACCTTAACTTAGGACATTTTTGCTCTTAATGTCTAATTAGAAATGGGATAATTTTCAGGTGCATAGATTTAGTCAGTTTAAATTTGAAAGTTTCTATGCATTTGAATATTTCCAAAATATTCTATTTACTTTTGTGATGCAACTTTAAAAAGACCTTGTAATTATTGACCCTAAATGGTCACTATGAGTCAGCATAGACACGATCAAAATGAGAGAGAGAGATGTAATTATTGAAGCCCATTGAATCAGCCAGATCCTCTGACTATAGACACAAGAATTTAAGGTAAAGGGCACAGGGTTCTTAAAATCTAATGAAATAAGATTGACAGAAGCATTTTTATTTATTTTCCAGAACTGATAGTCATGCTTAGCCCTTAGCATTCACAATAAGGAATAATTTCTCAATCATTCTGCATATGCTTTGGAATATCTTTGGAAATTTTTCTATATGTCTGATGTAATATAATAAATAGGTATTTGTTAATACAGTGAGGTTTCTACAAGTTTGTGGGAAGAATGGGGTAAAAACATAGTGGAAATTTTCCATGAATTTTTGAGGCCTCCATCTATCCACCAAAAAAGAGTATTTGACAAACTAAATATAGTGATCAAAACATAATTTTAAATATTTCATTTTGTAATAGACATCAAGAACACATGTTGGTTGTTTTTAAAACTCTTCTGAGCCCTGTCACTTGTGTCTGAAATATGTTCTCTGTCGACAGGCAATCCAGCCCAGCCCACTTCTCTGCACTACATGAATCCTTACCAACTGAATGCCTATGGCATGGCCCTGAAGGCAGTGGGAGAAATTGTGCAAGATTATGACAGCGATAAGATGTTTCCAGCTCTAGGTTTTGGTGCAAAGCTGCCTCCAGATGGAAGGATCTCACATGAGTTTGCATTGGTAAGAATATAATATCAAATATTTGGCATTTGAAAACTAATAATTTATTCAGTTTTTAGTATTAGCTTGCTGCTGATGCTTTCATTCTGCATAAAGGAAGAGTCTGTGACTTTAGACAGCCCAATTACAGTAAACGATTTAACAATGTGTTCTTAGTGGAAAGATAGGCAACTAAATAGATTAGCAATAAATCTACCTGAACTCTATCTGATGTAGAAACAGGCGGGCTCTGGTTATCTCTGCTGTATAACAAAGCTCGCAAGAACGTAAAGGCATCCAACAGCATGGTTTGTGGTCGAGAGTAGGGTGCAGTGAGAATGAATGCCTGGCTTCTTCTTTGCAGTGACTGGGCTTCACCTGGGTGCCTGGAATGTTCCACTGGGAATATGTTTGAGGCTTCAGTTCTGTTGTGAATTGTCAGTCGAATTCTTCAGTTCTTCCCCATGCCGTGTCTGCTTGGGCTGGAAGGTCCACTACGATGACTTCTTTGCTCAGTGACTAAGCAAAGGGGCTTTGGTGATGCTGACAATTGGTCAGCTCACCCCAAAGTTCACAGTTCAAAACAACCAGGTGCTCCATAGGAAAAGATGATTATCAGCTCCAACTAGGATTTGGTCTCAAAAACCCTAGATGTGGTTACTACTGTATTCTATTAGGGAAGCAACCCCCTGACCTCATCCCAGTTTCAAGGGCAGGGAGTTAGCGTTCATGCTTCCTTGGAAGCATGCCCAAAGAGTGTGGCTATCTTTCCTCTAGCATGTGCTAAGATAGCATTTTTTTAAAAATTTAAAGGGTCAGTTATGGCTAGAATAATTTTTTCTCTGGCTGATGTTTAATTTGAATAGATTTTTCCAGTATTGTATGAACACAGATAAGCTGCACTACACCATCTATATAAACACAACACCAAATCAGCTGCTGTTGAATTGAGGCAAGATCTTATTTGTTTTAGGATCTCTGCTCTTGACAGGTACAAAGTTACATCTTATCAAAACACCTGAAAGCCCACCTCCCAGAGATAATCTTTATAAAAACAATGATAAATATGCTTCCAGAGTTTTTGTATGCTTCAATTTTATCTTCTTCACATACGAGGAGGTAACCTTCAAAAAAGGAATTAATAAATTTTTTCAAAGCTACGTATCTAATTTTTTTTTAACAAAGAAACTTTATCACCTTCAAAAATATTCTCCATTACATTTAAAACATTTGTCAAATCTGCAGTTCCATTTTGGGAAACCTTTTTCAAATTCATCGATTTGAATGGCTTCCAACACCTCCCTCGTTTTTTTTCTTCACCTCATCAAATCGCTGTCTTTTCATGCCCCTCTTCAATTATGGAAACAAAAAGAAGTCACACAGAGCAAGATCAGGTGCATGGGGCAAGAGAGACCTGCTGTTTGTTGCCAAAATCTGACACCATGAGATGGTTGTGTGCGCAGGTGCATTGTCTTAGTGGCAAAACCAGCCCCCTGTCTGCCACAAATCAGACCTTTTTTTTTGTCAGACACTGTTACGCGATCTTTTCAGAATCTCTAAAAAGAAAGTTTGATTAACAGTCTGACCTGGTAGAATGAAGTCCAAATGCATTATCCCCCTCACATCAAAAAATAAATGAGCATTGTCTTGATCTTTGATTTCACTTGTCGAGCTTTTTGGGGGTGGGGAAATGACAATGGCATCTTCCACTGGTTTGAATTATGTTTTCTTTCAGGGTCATCAGAATAGCACCATGTCTCCTCACCAGTAATGACCTTGGTAAAAAAAGTCTGGGTCCTTAGGAGCTGTCCTAAGGACAGCTGTCCTAAGCACAGCATGTTTTCACTCGGTGCTCTTTTTCCTGGTCAGTCAAAAACGGAGTCAAACATTTCTCAGCAACCCTTCTCATTCCCAAATCTTCCATTAAAATTCACTGAACCGAGCTCCAAAATCGTTCAGATAACTCTTCTGAACTCTCCCATCTCTTCAATGGTCCATCATCTGCCTTAAGGCACAAGTGCACGAATTTTGTCAACATTTTTTTCCATTAATGGATGTCCAGAACAAGGTTTGTCATCAATCAACATTTCACCTTTTTTGAAATGAGAAAACCACTCACACCGTGAAGTTTTCCCACAGCGCTGTCCTTGTAAGCTGTGTTCCATAGCACAACACTTTCTGTGGCATTTTTCCCGAGCAGGAAACAAAATTTCACAGAGCCGCATGCTGTTCTTTTAGATTGCCCATCACAAAAAACAAGGTTTGAGCCAAACTGCTTTTATGAAAACATTCATTGTGACCAGAGAGAACCTTCCCAGATGACGCCACTGGGTGCACTTACTCAGAGGGAGTTGCTTGATGCTTGCCTAGTTGGAAAAATGTATACTATGAAAGCTCCGGCCAGGAGAGCTTCTTTCTGGATATACAAGGGGGGTACCCCCTCGTATATTTGAAGAGCAGTAATTTTACATTTTTATCCCTGTACTTATTCTTGCTTTTTTAGTCTATCAACCAGACAATTTCCAGAAGGTTGCTGGAGGGTTTAATTCTTTCTTCCATGAAATACACCACATGCCACACTCCCAATGTTATATAAAAATGATTATCTTTGGGATTTGGTTGCATCTTACAGAATTAAAATATCCTAGAAACTTACAAAGCCATGAAAATCACTCATGTGCTCTTAAATCTTGAGTGCCTCAGGAAAAAGGTCATGTGCTATTTTAAAGCTTTGGAAAAGAAATAATTATATTTAATCAAATGATATTTTCCTTTGGGGGTCTCCCTTCATGTCACTGCTTCTCATCCCTCTACACGGTCCTTGTAACAAAACCTATGCATATATAGAAGGAAGCATTTTAATGCACCAATTCAGGTTCTGAGCTCGAGAACATGCTCCGTTATATTTATTGAAAAAAATACTACCCCAAATTGATTAATTCAGTATGATTATGATATTGTTGATAATGCTAATGTCTCAACTTTATTACTGTTTTGTATTACTTTTGAAACTGTCCTTCTGTTTTCTTGATCAAATCAGACAGATAAGAGCTTCCGTGAGATAGTATTTGACTCAATACCTGCTGAAGTACTCTGTGCTCATCTTAAATCACTGAATTTACACATAAGTATATACATAAATAAGATATGTATACACACACCCACACACACATATACATATTTGTACACATGCACAATAGGCATTACTCATATAGGTCTTCAAAATACAGAAACTTAAATGTCATTCTAACTGCTAATGTACTGCCTACTAGTAACAAACTGTCATATTTCTATGGTCAGAACGTGTATTCTCAACCAATAATCTATTTATCCCGTCAAGTTCAAATAATCTCACAGATAACAAGAGACGCCTTTCTAAATGTCCCTACAGGATGAGTTGTGGTAGCACGAATGCCAAAACTGAGCAGTGGCTCACTCAAAAGGATCTCTGACAAATCCCACCCTTTCTTGTGAGATACAAGGTTAGATACTTTGAGAAAAGGAGGAAAAGGGGAGAAAGGAAATGAAGAATTACTTCTTATCGCTTCTTTATCACTTGAGTTCTTGTTCTTTCATTTTGATTCTGAAGACCATGCTGAAAATGCAGGTGTGGAGGATTGTGAAAGAGGCATTTCTGATGGGCACGTGGCCTGAATCCCCTCAGAGAAGGCTTTTTCATCGATCAGTAATGTTACACCTGTCCAAACTAAGAATCTCAAAGTATTTGCATACTTTTGATATTTTAACATTCATATAAATCTATGCAATTTCGG
>NW_022111306.1:2008294-2009229 GCF_000313985.2 Echinops telfairi
AAAAAAAGAAATAGAAGCACGATAGATTTTTGTTTATTGACTTAAGGGGAGAACTTTCTCCAAGCATTTTTCACTGTAAACAATCGCTGAGCAGCAACAAATACAGTTTAAAGGATAAAGCGGCAGCTGCAAATAACTTCCTTCCAGTATTTTGCCGGCTTGTTAGTCGTGCTGAATAGGCCTTTAACGACTGTAGGTAGTAGCCGAGGTGCTAAGCTTCTCGGACAAAACTGAGCCTAAATTTCTAGCTCAGTCCTTCAGGGAAGCAAATGACAAAGGGGTGAGTGCCCAACTCCCCTTCCCACTGGTGGTGGGATTACTGCTCCTTTTGAGTTCTGTTATTCATGCCTTTTTTCTTCTGGTTGATACTCAGTGTTTTATTAAAAAAGGTTATTAATTTACAATAAACAGTAAAAGAGCATCACCATTTTCATTGCATTAATAAACAACAAATTGGGATGAATTTGTTCTCAGAAACTTCCTACAAACTCCTTCTAATTTGCTTTAATGACCAAAAATTGTTTCCTTGAATCTTAACTTCCAATAATGAGTTTTTAAATAGACTTGAAAATCATTGTTATAACTAATTAAAACAATCATTAGGAAATCAATCTGATTTTAATAGCTTTAAAATAGTCTTCATATAATATAGAAGATAGGAGGGTAAGTGAAAAAAATATAGCTATAAACCATAGAAACCTTTCCCTTTATTAACATTATTAAACAAAACAGCAAAATGTGAAGCTATTGTTTCTTGACATGTCCTCCACCTGGTTCTGCAATTCTGCAGGCAGTTTTCATCTCTCTAATCCTTCATAGAAGAATTCTGCACTCTGGTTCACACAGCGTCAACATGACAGCTTAGACCTCTTCCAGGAGCTCAAATCCTGTTCTTCGTTAACCTTCTTCCAAGTGTAGGGAACCTGAAGGGGTGG
>NW_022111306.1:2010171-2030333 GCF_000313985.2 Echinops telfairi
CACTGTTACAAACTCTCTCAGAACCTTCAATAAATGCCCGTAGGGCATTCCACTCCACTACAGTTCTCGGCCCAAACCACTCAGCTCCAGCCAGCGGAGTCAATACACTCAGCTCCTCCAGTTAATGGCCAAAGGCACCCCACTTCACCAGCCAGCTTCCGGCCCAATAGCTTCTCTGTTTCACTTTCTCTGTAGCCTGGGCTTCCACTGCTCTGTTTCATGTTGCAGGATCTGCTGTGACTGCTCCTCTGGAGTCTCTCCTGTCTCTGAGAGCAGAGGTTTTGGTCTCTGAGTCTAGGACCAAGGGATATATGCTGCTCCTGGCTCTACTTTCTCACTGATAGTCAATTCTCCACCTGTGGCTTCTGGGATGTCTGCTTTTATACCCAGCAGGATGGCAGTCACAATGAACTCTGCTTTCCATCACTCACAGCTGAACCTTCTAACCCAGTCAGTCTCTTCCCTCGCCTTCTTATCCTGACCTATAAGGAAAACAAAGGTTGTCTGATGGGAATAACCAAGGCTTCAGCATATGAAATAATTCACTGCACTGCCTACCCCAACAAGGCTGTGACAAGTGTATTACTGAAAGATCTTGTCTTCAGATAGCCACTAATCACAGCAACCTGTTTAAAGTAAACCTGTGTGCATGTATGAATTCTACTAGCAATATTTTTGACTCATATTAAAGAAGAAAAAATCATTTAAATAATTAGGTGTTGCTATCATCCAAAGTGTATAGGGAAATCTTAAAGCAAGTTATTATAATAGGAAAATTCAGATATTACAGTTTAAACATTCCACAGTGATGAAAAGAACATCAATGATTATCTCTGCACTACCAAGGAGAAGATTATAGTGACCTTATTGTGATTTCACATCCAGAAATTGAGGAAATATATAACTTCATAGAAATATAATCCCCAGTCAAATTTTTAAATATCCACCCCCAAAGCAGCTCACACCTATCCTAGTTTATAATTGTCCCCTGAAGGCAAGTATATAATACATTTTCGTGTGCCCAAAATGGGGAATGAGTTTTAATTTTAATTAGCTTCATACCATATCAGGGGAAAAAAGAACACCATAAAATCTTATTTAAAGGAAGGCGAAGTAGGTCAGCTCAGGTTAACATTAAAATCAACCATTAATTGCTTCCTGGTTAGCATTTAACTTCCCTGCCACATTTTAATTTCAGTCAATTCATATAACCAATTTTATAATATAAAGTGGTCTTTTTTTTTCCCAATCATTTTACAGCTCTTAACACAATCCATACATACATTCATTGTGTCAAGCACTTTTGTACCTATGTTTCCAGTGACATTTTCACATTTTCTTTCTACTTGAGCCCTTGGTATTGGCTCATCCATGCCCCTCCCTCCCTCCCTCGTGATCCCTTGATAATTATAATTTTTTTTCATGTCTTACACTGACCACTGTCTCCCTTCACCCACTTTCCTGTTGTCTGTCCCCCTGGGGGATGGGGGGGTGTTATACGGGGATCAGTGTAATCAGTTCCTCCTTTCTCCCCTTAACTTCCTGTACTACTATTCTCATTATTGGTCTTGAGGGATTTATTAAAGTGGCCTTTTTATTATTTTTATGTTTCTAGAAATGTACATTCAAACTAAGTAATAAAAAAATTGAAGAAGAGGCCATAAATGTCAATATGTCCCTGATTGGTAACATCTGTCTGTTTGTGAACATCTCTAGGTTTTTAAATGCTTGGAATTGTGTAAAAGCATGAAATAGTGGAGAGCAACTCTTGTTTCTGGAGTCAGACAGCGTAGGTTCAATTTTGTGCTCCCCGACTATGTTGTGTGACCCTTGACACAGAATCTAAGCTCTCAGAGCATCTGTTTCTTCATCTTTCAGTGCTATGTGCCCTTCTGTCTGTTTGGTTCCAATTCATAGCAATCATGAACAAAAGAACAAGACTGCCTAGTCCTGTGACATATGAGGCTGGTGGTGTAGTGGTTATGCGTTGGGTGGGCAGTTCGAAACCACCATTATCTCCTCGGGAGAAAGATGGGGCTTTCTTGTGAACCACAGGAGGTCATTGTGAGGCAACATTGACTGATGGCAGTTATTTTGGTCTTCAGTCCTGTGACACTTTCAAAATTGTTACTAGGTTTTTTGAGCCCATCATCCCATCATCCCAGCCACCGTGTCAATCTATCCTCATTTCTGTTTTACCAGTTCTTTTCCAGGCACTGGATTCTCTTGGGAGCCTTACTGCCTAAGGGGTTATGAATTGGGCTAATACCAGCCGCTCCTAAGTAGAATGAATGGGGCTTTCTACTCCCATACACATAAACAGTCTTAGGAAACTCACAAGGGCAGTTCTAACCTGCCCTATAGGGTCTCTATCAGTCAGCATCAACTCATTGGTTTGGATAATGTGACCAGTGTGTGAGTAAAGGTCTTACCATTCTAAGTAGCATTCTGATTGCACTTCTTCCAAGACAGATTTGTTTGTCCTTCTGGAAATCCATGATAAATTCAGTATCCTTTGCCAACATCATAATTCAAGGGCATCAGTTCCTTTGGTCCCATTTCACTTACATTTTACAATAATAGTTGATACATATAATTTAACAAAAGATCAAAGTCACTTGTCAATTATTCATGTAAAAAGTAACATGCTAGAATGACTGGTAACTGTATGTGTTATTGTCTCATATTCTAAAGCACATTTACAAATTCTTTGATACATCACTTCAAAAGACAAAATCTAATTATCCTCTACTTGAATGTAGATTAGATTTAGTGACTCACTTCTAAGAAATAGATTCTGTAGAAATAATAGTTTGTAACTACATCTAAAAAGGTATTAGAGCTTTCTCCGGCTCTCCTGGATTACTGTCTCTGGGGGAAGGTAGCAGCGTGAGAACGTCCATGTTGGCCTCCAACAGCCGTGTGAGTGAGCCTTGTTGGAAGCAAGTGATCCTCCATCTCCAGCCACTCTTGAAATTGACTGCAGGCCAGGTATGGTGACTGTAAAACATGAGAGACCCTGAGCCAGAACCACCTCCTGAGCTGCACCTAGATTCCTGACTGCCGGAAATGGTTGTGATAACAAAGCCTTATTGTTTTAGCCATTGACTTTTAGGATAAATTATTACAAACACACAATCTTTCTTATGCTTCCTGAAATATGGACGAGGGGAATCAATCCTAAGAATGGGAAAGTTAGACTAGGTTTCCAGATTTAAATCTAATTATCAGCATTGGGAAAGTTAGACGAGGCTTCCAGATGTAAATCTAATTATTAGCATTGGGCAAGTTGGACGAGGTTCCCAGTTGTGTCATCTCCAGAAGAAGAGCTCCTTGGGAACAAGCTCCAGGTCCTTCAAGCAGTAAGAACTGGATTCTTTGATTCTTTCCCTTTTATCGTCTCTTGATGTCTCCCTTACCAAATTACATTTCTTCTGACCTCTTCTCTGTAGGGTCACTATTAGTCACAATTGACTCTGGCAGTGAGGGTTTCTGTGTTTTGGTGTTTGGGGTTTGTTTGTTTTTGTAATTTTGATCTGAAAATATGTCAGGCTTTTATACATCTTCTTTCAAGTGAGCAAAAGCATATGAATGGGTAATAGTTCTTCTGATTTTAATGCATAATCATGGAAGAAAGGATAAAAATAGAGAAAACCTTACAGAATTAAGTGGAAACTATCAACTACCTAAACACATATAGTTAACTACTGTTAATATTTTGTTAACTTTCAGGAATTTTCTTTGCTTACCTCCACCTGTATACCCATTTCTGTAGAATTATTGATTGTAGAATGTTGTGATATTCAGCTCCAAATATGATTTTTTAGAAATTTCTCCTGCTCTTTCTTGAAAAGTATGCATTTAATTATTGCATATTATATCAATATATTATAAGCTGTAATAGTCATGTGATATATTGTAATCTACTCTTGACCATTTATACTCTTATTAATTTTGCTCTTATATATAATTCGAAATCAGCTCAATGGCAATGAGGATTTTTTGAGTTTCCTATGAGCAAATTATTGTTGTAGCAAAAAAACATATGAGGCACGAAATGTGCTATTCTTTTATCTGCATCAATTAATTTTCACAGAAACTATTAATCTATCTTTTGCTTTAAATTTTCTACAGAATGGAAACCCTCAGAATCCCTACTGTGATGGCATTGAGGGGGTCATGGAAGCTTATTACAGGAGTCTGAAATCGGTGCAACTGTACGGACCAACTAACTTTGCTCCTGTAATCAATCACGTAGCGAGGTATGTCGAGACCGGCATGGGAGTTATTCCAGTGCACTGTCGCATTGGGAACACGGCTCCAGAAAGCAGCCTCGTTTGCTTCTAACTAGCTTCTGGAACACGAAGGGCAGTGATCTACAGGACTCCCCATGAACCTATCATGATACTTCATTGTGAACTATGCCTTGAAACCTTGTAATGAATCATACTGGGTTATACTAGAACTGGCATCTTTTCAGTTACTAAAATTATTGCTTTTTCAAGAAGGCCCTTATGAAAAGCAGTAGCAAGATTGATTGTGATCTTACTGTGAAAATCATTCATAGCTGGCATCATAGCTTATAGCAACACTGATGCAATAAGAGACGAATTCACTAAGAGGACCACTGGAAGCCTTTCGGTGATACATAGGTCAGGTTATTTTATCCTCAATGAATTTAATATAGTAATTCATTAAAAAAATTCTCAGAGCTCTACCTGTGTATAGTATTTAGTATTAAGATTAGAGTATAATTGCTTGTAAATTTTCTGGAGAGAATATTAAAGTCTATATACCTGTACCCTTTCATTGGTATATAAATTGCTTGCATAACACTTGAAATTTCCTAAAACGTTTGGCACAAATCCTATGAAACTATTCTTAGTTTGAGATAATAAAAAAAGATGGGGTTCAAGTGTCCTTCTAAATATGTAGTCACGACTTGAAAAAATATTGTGTTGGAGTTATGATTTGAAAAAAATCACTTTATCATAATCGTTCTTACTCTGTTTTAGAAGCCTCAAGAACCTCAGGTCACATTTGACAGATCAGTACGCTCACCGTCCATCCAAATCCGTTTATGTATTTGTCATTATAGCTTATATACACTGCCAGGTTTGTTTGTTTTTTTAATGCATTCAGTGTCCTCTTTCATTCGCAGCAGTTTACAATGTAGAAAAGCAATGTGGATTTTTAATTCTGCTCAAAGTTTTTTAGTGATTTACCGCCTTTCTGTTCGACACCACCAGCAACTTACATGCACGCTACTTTCCATTATCTAGGACATGGACAAGATGCTAAAATGTCCCTGGTTCCACGGAGGCCTCTTGTGGAATACCACCTCGGTGTACAGTGATGCACTGAAGGCCACTCAGAGTGTGACCTTGTAACTCAAATATTTTGGACATGTATGTCCAAAACCCACATTAAAAGATGAAATTTTATATCTCAACTTTTGACACACACACAAACGTACACACAACTAAAAAATATTTTGCCAGGAATTTACTCTTTATTCCTGTGGTTTCCTGTTCTTTTTAATTTTTATTTTTTTAATGGTAGTCCTTTTTTGCTATTATTATTCTATTATTACTATTATATATCACTTTATTGGGGGGGCTCTTATAAACCTTATGACAATTCCCCTTTAATATTAGTCTTGATCTATTAAATTGATTTTGTAATACCACTAATAGATTATTACCTATAAATTGAACAACATAATCTAGTTTATTGTACTAGACTGTTTAAGGGAACAAATATTTTCATAGCATATTGGTGGCTATCAGATAAAGTAGATTCAAAAATTATATTAATACAAGATAAATTAAGTTTAGCTTTCTCTCTTTCTGAAACCACCCTACCAATTACTTATTTTTCAAGAGATGATTACTGTACTGCTTAATATAAATGTTCTCTCCATGCTTACCACTAATTTTCACATTGATACGTTCTCAGTGATAAAGTTAAACTTATGAAATATCTATTTGATTTTCTGCATATCATTTAAAATTACAGACTCCAAATTATTCAATTGTTATTTTTAAATATGTTTATTTGCCAATGGAAACTTTCAGATTCTTTGAAAATAAGTCAAAGTTGAGCACTTTTCTTGTTAGATGTTTAAATGGATTTAAAAAGAAAAGCAGTAAGAGAAGACATTTTTAGAAATCAGTTTTTCCTTCCAAAATAAAAAGTCCTATGTGTTCATCTTTTACTATGGATAAATAAAATAAATGACTTTGTTTTTTTTCCCTTTTCCCTTTGTGAATTATGTCTGATTCTACTGAGACAGTTTTTATTTGATCCAAAATTACCATTCAAATATATATTATTTAAAGGTAAACTATTACCTAATAGTATTCCAAGAAAAATATTATAGGTGTAGTCTCTATGTCCTCTTTATGTAAATCTTCTCCATTTTGCCATTCCAATACATTTTAATAGTACTTAATGCCATGTTCCTCATATAGTTGGTAGATACTCAGCAATTATATAATAAATACATTTTGTATATGTCAAGATAGTTCTCATTATTTTCAACTAATTTAAAAACAAATATATATCAAATATACATATATATTTCTCCTTGCCTGAATTTCTTTTATTAAAAAATGTTTTCTATATTGGTAGATAATTATTGGCAATGAATTTCTGTAAGCATTGTGACTAATGCCTCTTCTTTTCAAAGATAATAATGCTATACATATTATTTATTATTTTAACACCTGAAACTTTTGGAATCGGACTATTAGCTCTGGGGTACCATGACTGGAATGACAATATTGTTAGATTGTCATTACCCACACTTATCAAGTATGCACCCTTGTCAGGGTTTATGTGATTTCCTACCTGCTGCTCTAATTTCACGTTTTCTTTATTTTTGTTTTGTTTCCTGCTTGTCTTTTCTCTAAGGGCAGCATTCTGAGAGATGTCGAAATCCTACTCAAAATATCAACATGTTAATCTTGGCATTCAGAAACTTCTAGCCTCCACCCACAATCCACTATCCCGCCTCATTTCCGTCCACTTTCTCCTACATACACTACAGTTCAGTTACACTGACTGACTCAATGCTGGTACAGTATATCATTTCAGGCCATGTATACATACCTCTACTGAGGAGCTGTACTGGCAAAATAGAAGCGCTTGGCTGCAAACAGTATTTGGAGCCCCAGCCGCTGTGCAGGGAAAGAGGTGACATCTGGCGCCGTAGTGAGCACAGCCTTGGAACCGAGGGGGCAGTTCTCCTCGGTCCTTTTAGCGTCCCTCGACAGCAACGTGTTTGATTTCTTCTGTTTCTGGCTGCTTTTTGATTTGGTATAGCTCTCTTACCAAACAAAACACCAAATCTATTGCCATTGAGTGATTTGCAAGTCACGTAGGACAGGCTCGAGCTGTGAGGTCCCAGGCTGTGGCTGGTTACTGGAGTAGAAAGCCTCACTTTCTCCCCAGAGTGCCTTGTGGTTGAAACTGCTCTACCTGGCGGATAGCTGCCCAATGCATCGCCAGGACGCCCCCAGGCTTTCCTACAGCACTTCCGAGTGGGTTCTACTCTTGTTCCCCAATAAAATATGAACTGTGACTTAACTCTCTGTATAATGAAATTTTAACAATTAGATGTTTGCATTTTAGTGTGTGATACTCATGAAAATTGTAGGATTCAAAAAAATCTTAATATTTATATCTGTATGGTATTCATAAAATTAATTCATTCAATAAAGATATGTGGGATTCTTATCGTATGTAGTTTGTTTTATATCAGATATAAATATTAATATATTTTTATTCAACTTAAAGAATATTCATTCCTTTCCTTTCCCTACCTTTGTTTAAAAAGTTACTTGTTTTGAGATTATCACATTTCAGTTCTTTAAGAGAGACCTATTCATTCCTAACTACTAACTAGACTTTTGTATTTTCTTTTATGGTATCTGAGCAAGTTCAGGATCCAAATTAAGTTCCAGCTTTCAGAAAATATCACTTGCTTAATATTGGCATTTTCCTGATTATATTCAAAATGAATCTAAAGACTATATTTTGTCTCATCTCTTCTATATGTAAAAATAGTAAAATAAAAACAATAAACCATAATCTTCCCTAGACAATATGCTCCATACTCTCAGGTAGATTATTGTATTTAATCTTTTCCCAAAATTCTGGAAGGGAAGAGTATTGTTATTGGTCCTGTTTTGCTGATGAAATAAATGGATCATCTTGAATAACCACTTGTTAGGGAGCTGCAAATCCAGCTGGAATCACCAGCTGCCAAATCAACTGTGTTCGTGTTTGCTTCCTTCAACCTTTGCGTCTCGACTCCATAGATACGGACACAAAAGGAAGTGCAAGGAAAGTAGATCGTTTGTGTCTACAATTGGCCACTTAATCATCTGGCCCATAGCAGTCTGGAATGAATGAAAACTCAATGCCATACAAGTTGCTCAGGTACTGAAGTATTTCCAAGTATCCCTGTACTCAGCATGAAGGAGATTTCGTCCGCTGTGCGAGCCACAATTAAACGATTTGAAACATGTCTGCCTCGGCTGCTTATCTTTCTTCTTGCCTTTGTTACTCCTATGAACTAATAATGTGCTGAGCTCACAAGTCAGAACCAACAATTTCTGAACTCCTATTCAAAATGATCCCAGAAATTATCATGACAGAAATTCCAGAGAGATGCATTTGAATTCCACAACCCCGACAAAGGTGTTGCCTGTATCTCAAATTTGTCACAGTAATATTAAAGCATAAATTATAGATTGGTTATATTTGAAACAGCCATTTGTGACTTTTAATAACAAAAGCTTAAATTATTTAATTCACAGAAGGATTTAACATCAATTTCTTTTTAAAAGTAAATGTTCCCTATATTTTTTATATGCAATTTTGGTCTGTATATTTCAATTTTACCTCCTTCAAGAGGGAATGGATCATGGTGAACTTTTAATTTCTGGTTATAATATTTGTAAAATAAAAGACAAAAAAGAAATGGTAGTACAAAATAGAATTTTGTTTAAAATTTAGATTTTTTTTTTCAAAGTATAGTTTGCAAGTTGTAGCCGAAATAACATACAAACTATGGGTGGCTTTAAAAGCCTAATTTAGGGTGATGATGCTAATAAAGACTAAAATGGATTGAACAGCTTTTATGTATAAAACATTATTTTCAAATTAATTATTTGTGTAATGATAGCTATGAACTCTGCGGGTGTTGTAGGTTAGACATGGGGCTGTTAACCATAAGGTTGACAGTTCAAACCCAACCTGCCCCCCATCCTGCCCCCGGAGAAAGATGAGGCAGTCTGATCCCATAAAGATTTATAGTCTCAGAAGCCCTATTTAGGGTGACTGAGTTGGAATGAACTTACAACCATGAGTTTTACAGTAATCATTATACCCAAACCCCATGCCTTCTCCTAAAGCATCCCTTTTCCTCAATGCTAAGAAATAGGGAGCACCAATACGAGCAACAATAGATTATAAAGTAAAATGAAAATTCCCATGAATTTTTAAGATAAACGAACAAACTTCACAGAATTTCCAAATTTACTATGAGTTTATTTAAGTTATAGGCCAACTCTTTTAGTGAACAGAATATATCTTCATCTTTGTGTCAGTGGGTACACTTTCTAGTTAATCAAAAGAAATTCAGACATGTAAGCCATTTAGTGTAGAATATTAGGTGCCGGTACAACAGTGAACTTTTTGTATTGTTGCTGATTCTGGTAGGACTTTGTCATCTTTCAGAGCAAATTGACTGAGGGAAGCCAGGCTGTTGTATTCCTGGAAGCTTTTCTCACTCCTATTTACAGCCTTCCATTACCGCATGAAGCCAGTAGGAAATGCTTTTCCCCCCTCAAATAATGGGTATTTAAAAATTAAAATGAATCCCTGAGAGAGCTTTTCAAACTTTGTGAGTTAGAAACAAGGAGTCCTACCAGCACTGTTGGGGAAGCTGGGTACTGCGACAGCCCACTTGCCACTGTGGGAGGAAGCTGAGGCTGTCTGCTTCCTTCAAGATAGACGGTCTTGGAAACTCTGTGTGGAATCACTATGCGTTAGATCAATCCAATGGCAGCGAGGTACAAGCAAGAAACCAAGCAAGCATATAGCCATACACATTAAGCCCGTCACAGGAGAAGAGATTCCGATTTTCTTGGATTTCTTGTGTTACATGTAATTTAAAGGAATTCTTTAACATCTAGAATCAGTGGTTCAGTCCTCTGCGGGGATCTTCACTTCGTTGCCAGTTCAACAATATCTTTACAGAATGAACTTGCACCTTGGTATATGCCATCTTCATCAATCTACAAAATTACTCGTCATTTTATTAGCAGCCTAAACAAGTACTCAATTGCTATCTATGGGAAAGTTGTAAATATTATTTCTATTCGTGTCTTCATTCTCTCTCAGAAATAAATTATTCCTGGACATATTATGCTATTGATCTGCCCACTACCCATTCATATTAGATATCTTAGGATCTTTCCGACCAAGAAGAAATTTTATTCAATTTCTCCGTGATCTATATGGTAATTGTGGAAAACTCAGAACAAAACAAGGGCATCTTGTCTGTCATCCTGTCTGCTAACAGCAGCATAGTGCTCACTCATTGCTCAATGTAAACTTCATACTAGTCATGTACTAGGGATCATAAAAATTATCATTGTTGAGAATATAATCTAGATCCAAACTATAGAACTCGAGAGATATGAGACATTTAATAAAATAAGACATTCATAACGCTGTTCTAAATAATAAGTATCATTTGGTAAGCATTCTGATAAACTTTGAGGGCTAGAACATATTCTAGCTAGAACAAAATTTATATCCTTAATTTTGTGCTTGTTTGGTATATTCCTCCTTTCTGTCTTTTATGAATTTAAGTGAATTACCAATTTGAGCTGGAAAACATTTTTGACTGTTGCTACAATATATTGAACCTTACTATACATTGAGTCCCATACATACATCCTTTATTACTTCATTCAAAAATATTTGTAAGGTGTAAATTTAAGAACTATAAAACAAAATTCTAAGAGTGTCAGTAATTGGCTGAATATGATATACATGGTCTGTGATTTAATTATAGTAAGTCTATGATAGAATCCATATCTGTTCTTCTGTGCTACACAAACTCCTAGCCAACTTACCTCTTAATTAGTGAATGAAGTTTGAAGCGACAGCCAGGACGGCTACGTGTCTACCTATGCTCAATTGGATGTTACTCTGGCTGCGTGTCTATCTGTGCTCAATTGGATGTTACTCTGGTACTATGCAGTGTGCTCTTTTAGGAGAATATATTTATTTAATCATTTTATTTGGAGCTTGTACAGCTCTTATACATACACCCGTGTATCAAGCAAATTTGTACATATGTTGCCATCATCATATTCAAAGTTTGTTCTTTCTACTTGAGCCCTTGTTATTAGCTCCTCATTTCCCCCCTCCCCCATCCTCCCCATATATATATATTCATGTCTTACACAGACCACTGTCTCCCTTCACCCACTATTCTGTTGTCGGTCCCCCTGGGAAGGGGTTATTTGTAAATCCTGTGATCAGTCCCCCCCCTTTTTCCCTTCACCTCCCCATTACCCTCTCGTTATCACTACTCTCATTATTGGTCCTGAGGGGTTTATCTGTCCAGGATTTCCTGTGTACCCATGTACATGCTCTGGTCTAGCAGGATTTGTAAGGTAGGATTGGGGTCATGATAGTGGGGGGTAGGGGAAGGCATTAAAAAACTAGAGAAAAGTTGTATATTTCATCAGTGCTATACGGCACCCTGACTGGCTCAAGGAGGATGCGTATTTAAGGGTTTGCACAATACGTTTCTAGCAGATATTTAAACATTTTCCAAAGATTAAAATGTTTGCTGGCTCTTTCAAATTCTAATTTAGCAAGCATCATTGGAGAGAAACCATTTTAATTTCTCTGACCTTCCTTCCTTTCGTTGCCTTTCAGATACGCCTCTTCTGTAAAGGATGGCTCCCAGTATTTTGTGCTCCTGATAGTGACCGATGGCGTCATCTCAGACATGGCTCAAACTAAGGAGTCCATAGTTAACGTGAGTCGGGGTCGGTGAGTTCGGGGCTGTCTAAATGAATACTTGCCACTACTTAGGCTGCTATCAGGATCAGCTCCAACTGTCTTAACAATGAAACTAAATGCTCATATTTTTTACAACAGATATTTTACTTAATGTATTCAGACAATGCAAACACATCTCTATGAAGGATCCCTATGGACAAGGCAAAGGGGTCTGGATAGTTATGCCCAAATGGTTTCCTTAACAGATATAGCAGCATCACCTTCAGATACATACAGATCCCTGCATGGCACTAAGTTTGTGCTGGGCTGCTAATCTAAAGTTTGGTCATTCCAACCCATCTGACTATACTGTGGAAGAAAGGGCCGACAGTTTCAGCCCATAGGGAAACCCTGCCGAGCACTTGTGACCTGCAATACATGGGGGTCAATATGAGTCAGAATTAATTCAAAGGCAATGCTTTTGTGTTGTTGTTTTGTTTTTGTTTTCATCTAGCTGTGTGAATTAGCTTGATCTACTTATAAACAATGTAACTGCTTGCATAGACATTTCTTAACATTTACATGTGGCTAATTACTATTTTTTTAAACTGGATAGGGACTGGATTTGATTCAAAAAGTATCCTGCTCATTACCATTCTTAATTATGTGTTTATTCTTCTTGATTATTTCACTGATTATCTTCTGTACTAGACATTAATTTTCAAGAGGGAAATTATTATGTGTGTTCTTGCTCACCTTACCGTCTCCAGGTTTAGCAGTGTTTGGCACAACGTAGATAAGAAACATGGGTTGCATGAATGAATAGTTTACCATGCCTCGTGATTCCTCATAGCGTACAGAGGGTAGCATGACCTGTTTATTGTGAGAAGAAAAGACTTGCATGTGGGGGAAAATTCAATGCACTGTAAACACATTGTTAGAAAAGAAGCTATATAAAAGGAAAGGAAGGCAACTGTTTACAAGTTCCTTTGTTTTTTAATGAGCTACTCTCGAGCTGGACTTAATCTTGATTTTCTTTATGTTCTGATCATTGGAATTAGTATGCAATTGAAGTGTGAATTTAATGTTTGTAGGTTTAAACTAACAAGACACGATGCTCGGAAGAACAAGGGGTTGCTATGGTTTCTTTCTCTGACACGCTTACTGTACCATTATTTACTGTGAGGACCGAACTGTATGAGATGTGTGGTAGACAACATGTCATTAGATTAACTATTCATTCACTATCAGAACCTTGTGGGTATTTGATATATACATTAACACTGCTGTGACAGACTTCGTTAGGGAACATTCAAAGTTGCTCATTGACTGTGAACCTTGCTTTCCCTAACCCTAACTATAAGTGAGGGAGAGTAGAGTACCACTCACAACTCTGGGTCCATCCCCGTAGCAACTGAAAGGGTCTTTGGGCGGGGAAAGGATGTGAAAAAGAAACTAAAGGTAACACAAATACCACGGGGCGATTTTGGCTGAAAGTAGCAAATAAAAGCAGATGCCCCTTATTTTTTAAATTTATTTTACCCTAGGATGGCCATTCTGGATGAATATGCCCCTGGACTAACATATAGAGAGAGTACGGGAAGGGTCAGAGTGGACCCCAGCATGTTCTCCTGCTGTTAACAATTTGAAATATGTTCAAAACCGTTAGAATATGCATGCGAGGAAACAGAGACATAAAACGGGTTATCATTTTCTGCTTCTTTGGCTCATCCTTTGTAGAACTTTCTTTTATATCTCTCATTGTCAAAAATGTAACCTAATTGTGCATTCTCTTTAAAGGCCTCAAAACTTCCAATGTCAATAATTATAGTAGGTGTTGGACCAGCAGAATTTGATGGTGAGTAATGAAAGGTCAATAATATGCTTTGGGAATTTATTTAATCTGATGTCTCATATTGTTAGTTATTTGTTATACTTTTGTGCATAAAAAGGTGTAAGTGTATATGTGGGTCTGTTTATAGCATCCATGCACATACAGATATAAATATGGGTTTCTCATGATTAAGTATATCAAAGGCAGAAAAATAATATATTGTTTCTGAGTAGCAGGTTCTCTCTCCACTTTACAGATTGGTTCACCATGTAGCTCTCCAGTTCATTAGAGATAGGTTTGTACCTCAAAACAAGATTTCATAAGACTGTCAGTGATAAATTAAGGTGTTTTTTCCCCTAGGGAAAACACTTTCTGGGTTCACTAAAAAACCCTTAAAGATAGGCGCTAAATTATTAACCCATTAGCTTGAGAATAGAGATGGTGACATGATCAAAAGATGCTCATATAGTGGATTTTCAGAACCTGATGAACAAATAGACCTTAGTTTTATAATATATACACTTTTAAATATGTGGTTCTGTCATATTAAAGAAGAGAGTAAAATCAAAATGGAACTGACCAGTTAAAATAATGAGATTTTATATAAAGCTCTCAAATTCACTGCCACCGAGTTGATTACAACTAATAGTAAGTCTATAGGATAAGATAGAACTTCCCTTGTGAGTTTCTGAGATTATTTATGGGAATAGAAGGCTTTATCTTTATAGCTGGTGGGTATGGGACATTAAGAATGAGAATAATGTAACAAACTTTAGAACAGCCTTGGCAAGTCACTGGTTAAAAGGACTTTCTCATTTTCTACAAGAGATTTCTCCACAGGACAGATCTTTCAGTCTCCAGTAAGGCTTGCTTGTCTTGTCACCTTCTTCATCAGCATATAAAAAGTTGATGTAAAAAATGAGCTTTTCTACATGAGTTTTGGAAACACACACACACACACACACAATTACTCAGAAGGCCAGTATATTAGATATATTAGTAGCAACACAGATTTGAAGACTTTGGGTTAATTCATTGGCAGATTCTAAATTATGCCCTCCCCTCATCTCAACGACTATTCCAAATACGAGCTGAGTTTTGCACATTACTACTGCTCTAGGGAAACATTGCTTTCTTCTCCGCAACCTGCTGCTCCAAAGAAAAGGCCAGCCTCAGCTGCCCCCAGCCTCAACTGCCCCCAGCCTCAGCTGCCCCCAGCCTCAGCTCCCCCCAGCCTCAGCTGCCCCCAGCCTCAGCTGCCCCAGCCTCAGCTGCCCCCAGCCTCCATAACCCTATGAATCTTTCCATGAAGAGAAATGAGTGAAGCTCACAGGAAAAAGGGACACTCCTTTACAGCAATCGTCTCTCAGGAATTAGAATGCAATTTCATTCTGGCAATCATGGGGTCAAGTGAGCATAGTTCCTGCAATACCTGATACCTGCTTTCATCAGCATGGAGGCTGTCATGGAATGCGATGGTAAAACAGTCAGGCACAAAGTAAGAAAAATAGACGATTTGCTGAGAAAAAAATAGGTACTGTCAAATATTTTTATTTCTTCTCGAAACATCCTTTCTTTCATTGGCTGGAAGAAAAGGATAGAATGTGCATACTTAATCTAGAAAAGCTCCTATTTGCATTCAAATCACTGCAATCCCGTCAGAAACATGAGGCGGCTTCGATGAATTCATAGAAAAATGCTATTATCTTTCCATTCTACTTTTCCACAAACTGTTTGAAGTTCCATATGTATACCTATGTCATTTGTGTGTGTGTGTATGTGCGTGCGCATATGTATACACACACATATAAGGGCATAGGTAAAGACTGAAATACAGCTTGCAAATTATATCTGCTATAACATTAATCTAGCATCTATAGATTTTTAACCAGAAAAACACTTTTTGCTTGGGCTAGAAATACAATCTATTGACATGCAGTGTTTGAAGGTAGAGGACATAAGAATTAAATACAAAATCCATGAGTTAGTTTCTTAATTTTATATTTTAATGACACAAAAATTTTTCTGCATAATTTCCACCAGTGATATTTTTCCTTCTATATAAAGCAATGCCATTTAGAAAATAGATTTCTTGCAGCAAAATTCTCTTGTCCAGAGTGAGAGCGAAATTAAACCAGCTTCTGGCTACTGGGAAGAAGCCAGAAGGGATTCTGGCTTCATCTTGTCGCCCATGGCCAGCCAGGCCTGCAGAGCGCTCTCTCATGCACACACTTCTCGGTGACGAGGTAAGGGGCTGTCAGCCTCGGCCTCTTTTAACAGTAGATGAAGGGTGAACGCCACACCTCTTCACTTCTTACATACTATTTCTCTGCTTTTTTTTTTTTAAATAGTAACCTCCAATTCAATGGCCTGCAACTTTTAAGTGTGAGATATTTTATAGGATCTCATTTTAATTCATCGTTGGCTAAATGGCCGTCTTTTTCTCATTAAGTGGAATGAAGCACTCACAAAGACCAATGGAAATTGTCAAACATATGAAGGTGTGACACCAGATTATTTCCTTTTTTATAGTGGATATCTTGTAAGTCTTATAAGTTATTAGCATCTTAGAGAATAAGGAAGTTATTTCTGTGATTTCTCTCATGTCGCCATCAATGTACATTTACTCCAAGCAAAAGTGGCCTTAGAGTAAAAAGAGAATTAAATATAGCATATATTTGAGCATCATGAATTCTCCCATTTACATCTCCAAGAAGTAGAGAAGAATAAGTACTTTTTATTTTGAATAATTTAATTTCTTTATTATTGCTGAGGCACACGTTTTACTAAATGATTGCTATTGTCTAGTTAAACTTTAAGAGGTGGCTCTCTGTTTTTTATGTATACTAACAATGCCTTAGCCCAAATATGCTGCCTTGTGAAGATATATAGAGACGTGAAATTGAAACAATGTTTTAGCACAAATAAGTTATGTAAATATTGAAGAAAACAAAGTAGAAAAGAGTATTATGACTGAGAGAGATATTTTATTGAGGGAACTGGCAAGCATTATAGTGCTGACAGGCTCTCTAGAGTCTGGTGAATGTTTTATGTATACAAAATGAATTATCAGTAATGGAATTATACTTTATACACAAATTAGCATCTTCATGTCATTAATTATTTAGAGAATTCTCACTGAAAACTTAATAAACTGCAAAATGTTCTTAATTGCAGCATAGCATTACTGTATCACCAGCTGCCCCATTAGATCACAGTAGTCCCAATTACCAGCTGATCTGTGGAATGTTAAAGTTATTATTTTACCCGCATACACACACACAAAATGACACTTTAAGAAAAGAATAATGTATCCAATCAATGTAGGGTCAGAGAAATCTGACTTAATTAATCTACTCTCAGAGGACATAGATTTCTCAGTAAAGATCATTTTAACGAAACCAAAATTCAAACTGTTACAGGGAGTTCCATAATGATTAGTCCCAAATTTCATGACATTGGAAGAAAAATTAAAATGTAATGTAATCACATCATTTGCCAATCTATCAGGTAAGCATACATAGTTGAGGATCTCCCGGTCAGGGAGAGATTCCCAAAGAGAGCAGCAGCAATATCAGATCACCAGGAATGCACAGTTATCTTCAAGCAAAGCAGCCTTAGAGTAAAAAGAGAATTAAATGTAGAGTGGCATTGGCTCTTGTCACCTTTCTAAGTGTCATATTAAGTCTTAGTTTGTAGTCACCATGTTAAAAAAAAAAAGCACTCAGGTTTTGTGGGAAAGATATAAACATACTTTATGCCTTTATGCAGGCAAATTGCTACTTTATAATTCTAATTTCCTTATTGCTCAGTTGCGTTAGTAAATGGCTAAAATGCACTGAATCAATGATCATGTTTTATTTTTAAGCAATGGTCGAATTGGATGGAGATGATGTTCGAGTCTCTTCTAGAGGAAAGTATGCGGAAAGGGACATTGTGCAGGTAAGACATAAAAATGATTTATTTCATTCATTGTAATGAGCTTGTGTCAGCTCTGGTTTGGGTTTTAGTTTACTATCTACAACATGGAAAAAGTTTTCTTTCCCACTTTACTATTGTCAAAAAATATAATTAGGACCTTTAGGAAAAAAAGAGAAGTTAGGAAAACAAGAGACATATTAATGAGGCTTATCTAGTCACTGGTTGACCATCATAAATATATTTAATACAATGGAAATGTACTTAAAGTAGGAAAACATCCTGGAAACATAACAAAACCATTAATATTTTCAGCATAGTTTAGGGTGAGGAAAGTGAGCTATTGGGGTGTGTGTGTGGGTGTGTGTGAGTGTGGAGGTCTGGTGGCACACTGTTAAGCATATTTGTGGTGTGCCGTTTGAACCCCCCAGCCTCTCTAGAGGACAGAAACGAATCTGTCTGTTCCTATAAAGAGCTGCAGACACAAAATCCCAAAGGAGTAGTTCCACATAGGGCCCTTATGGGTCAGCGTGGACTCAATGATTGCTGGTTTGGATTCAGAGCCAACGCATCTTCTAAAATGTCGAGAACAACGCTCTGGCGACACCATTTGTGTAGGAAAGAAAGTCCCAATTCCAGGTTAGTCCGTGATGGGAAAGATTTTGAAAGAGCAAACTCTTAACTTCAGGGTTACTTCCTACATAATATCTCTATATTCATACCCATAATACAGTCATTAAAAAAAATCCTGTTTTGAATCACAGAATTTTGTTCACATCCTGGCTTTCCATTGTGATCACTTGGGCAGTTTTGAAATTTCAGTTCTCTGGAGGTAAATGTCATTGCAATGAAAATTAAGTGAAATCATGCATTTAAAATATATCCATGAGACCAGTTAAAATAGTATACAAATAGATCAGTGAGATCAGTTTTAAAATGTTGGAATAATTTGAGTGATAAAATAATATAGCCTGTAAATATAGTAATGTATAGTTTAATATGTTGATGAAAAGTATTGTTCTTCATCTGTAGCAAAATTATTTTTACAGTGGAAACATCCATATAATAGTCTGGCAAAAAGATAACTGAATATGATATAAATGCATAAGTGATTTGGTTCAAAGCTGTAGCAAAGGGAACTGGTGATGTGGTCATCTATTTTAAAATCCCATGGTGTTTTATTTTCATAATCAGATGTCTGATTAATTCACCTTAACCTCATCACGATAATTATAGGTCTGAATAATTACACTTTATTTAAAAGCTCTCAGAATGCCTGGCTTACAGTTTCTCCCCAAAATTAAATTAGTGAAAGGATATGTGAGCTGAAAATTCTTTGGAATCTATTCTATTCTTGCTGTAATGCATTTTTACAAAGTTAGCAGGGGCCCCTCCATCGCTCATGGTATCATGTTAAGGGAAACTTAGTTACTTTCTCCCTTGGGAGGGAGCTGTGCTTGTTCAGATCACGCAAGCTTCTTCTATGGCGTTTTCATGTTATCACGCTGATCTAGAGCAAGTCTGTGAACCTCTCTGAGCCTTGGTTTCCTTCTCTGGACACGCCACATCCTTTCACCTGTGCTTTTCCCATGAGACTGAATCCCTGAGGAAGTAGCAGACATGGAAGACGTGATGATCTAGTGACATAAAGTGTGTATAAATGTAATAATAATATTTTCTCTCCTTGAGATGAACTACCACCCACAGGTACACAGAGTTCCCCAGAGCTTTAGGGAGCCCTCTGGGGTGACAGGGAGGCACGCAAGTGATTCTGCCATATAAAGTTTAATTGTGAATGTGGCGCAGTGCCGCTGATTCCAAATATAAAATAAAAATGCCACTTGGGAATTAATTCTCAACAACATGGTGACTAGCACACCCGTGTTTAGTTCAGAAGATTTAATGTGCTCTTTTTTAACTTCATGGAGAAGTTTCGTTATAGTGATTGGTCTTTTCAAATAGTAAACAAGTCAATCATTAACAGGTGTGTTCTGTGGAAGAAATGGCTTCCTCCACATCTCTGCCTAAGGCTGGGGAAGCATTCCACCATTAAAGTGCTCGGGTTCTGTTAGCAGGGGCAGATGACCCAATAAACAAGCACACATAGGCTTACGAGTGAATATTAAATAATAAGTAAGTACAAGCTCATGCTTGCCCATGCTTACTCGTACTTCATTACCAACAGGAACTGCACATTTGAAATGTGGTAGGAAGGCACTGTGGCTAGGGGCCGATGCTAGCCATAACTACAAGCAGAGTTTTCATGTGGTTAAAAAAAAACAAACGAGACCATTCACTACAGAAAATAGTAAGTAAGCCAGTGCTTATCTTGCTTCCTGGGCTAACCGGCAAGATGTAACACACACACACACACACA
>NW_022111306.1:2030444-2059686 GCF_000313985.2 Echinops telfairi
GAGACCATTCACTACAGAAAATAGTAAGTAAGCCAGTGCTTATCTTGCTTCCTGGGCTAACCGGCAAGATGTAACACACACACACACACACACACACACACACACACACACACACACACACACACACACGATTTTAAAGGATCACCGCCGCCCTGCCCCTCCAATGCTGGGTTGTAGTGCACAATTGGGTAATGTTTGCTCTGTTATACAGAGGGCCACTTTGCAATCACTGACCACACCAACAACTCAAAATACCTCAACCATTCTAATTGTTGCTGTCAGTAGCACTGGCTAAACATCACTGGAGAATGGGGTCGATTGTGATTCTTTTCCTTTTTGTGTGTTTGACACACTTTGAACATAGCATAGTTAATACTCTACAAACAAGATCACAAGTTTCTCCAGTAAGCAAATAGAAGCCTAAAACTGCAAGCCAAAAAAAAAAAAAAAAAAATGTAGTTGAGGGTCAGCAGAAAGAGTTGGGGCCGGTACACGCAGTTTTCATTATTAAATAAAATCCTCAATCTCCTCCAGCTTCTCAAATGACTGTAATAACATTGAACTATTTCCTATGTGATTCATGGGGAGCGTGGGTGGCACAGTGGTTCAGCACAGGGCTGCTAACCAAAAAGGCACCAGTGTAAACTCACTAGCTACTCTGTGGACGAAAGCTATGGCAGTTCGCTTCTGTAAAATTCACACCTTTGAAAAGCCTGTGGGCAGTTCTACCCTGTCCTGTGGAGTCACTAGGAGTTGAAATTGCTATTGATTCCCAGGCTTGCGAACTCTTGGTAGTATTGCTGTGAAGCAGAGTGGACTCTACTGCAGTGGGTTTGGTTGGGCAATTCCTCCGTAGCAAGACCTTGTCCGTTACACTGTCACTTTATGTCCGGTTTGATGTGATTATATTCTTTGCTGGAAAACTCAATCTCACACGACTATAGTGCAAATAGTAAGCAGGAGGAGAGACTCTGGTTATTGTTTTAAAGCTTAAATTACGTACTTTGTTCAATAAAGGAGGGCGGGTGAAAAACATTGCTACTAGCTTCTAGTTAGTACATGTATGAGCTTATTGCAAACAAAACACGACTAAACATTCCTCTATGATTATTGGATTGCTGCGGACAAGTTCGCTCAGTCATACATTTGTCTTCATTAGGCCTAAAAAAAAAAAAAAATCCAACCAAAACTGGCTTCCACGGGGATCTGCTGGGCCAATTCAACTCAAAGCACAGCATATATAGATGATTATGGTAACAATTTGGGGGATTTCAAATCTTGATAGATTTTCTCAGAAGAAACAGGACAACCAGGGGGGCTTTTATGAATTTATCAGAAAAGTGGAAACTGCATTGGTAAGAAAAAGGGAAGGAAAATTGCACAAGAGATTATTTCCCATCATGATAATGCATCAGGTAATTCTTTGAAGGTACCAAGGACGACCCTACCAGGATTTCATCAAGAAACCTTACCCCTTCCAGCTTTTAGCCCAGTTGTTGCCCCATCAGCCTTCTTTTTGCCTTTAAAACTCAAAGAACACTTAACGAGAACATGACTTAAATCTTTCAAGGATACTAAAGCTGCCGTTTTGAGATGGTGTAAATTGAAGAGCAGAGAGTTCTTAGGGAAAGTGTTAGAGAGAGGGAAAAATTGCCTTCACAAGTACACAGACCTAAACAAAAGATAAGTCCAAAAAGGCTAGCTACATACCTTGTGTTTTTGCTTAACAACTGTTCCCATAGTTTGATAGCAATACTTTTTTGACTTACCCTTGTATGTAAAGACTTTCTGTTTTGTTTGTTTGTGTGTTCGTGCTATGAGTTGGCCATTGTGTGTAATGCAGTGTCATTCCGCTTGGGTACCTGTAGCTGCTGACCAGCCTATCATTTCCTTAAAAATCATATTTAAATCATATTTTCCATTAAAAGGAGAATAATAACCTTGAAGGCTTAGAGTTGAAAAATCACTAATGGAGCTCTGCACAGTAGGAACAATCAAGCAAAATTGAGCAGAACAGAAACTAAAAGCCCATTTGCTCAAGCTGATTCCAACTTGTTTCACAAACAGGCAGAGGCAGCCCTTAGAGCAGCCATGTGGAACGTTTTTTCTTGCACTTGGTGGCTGCAGGGGGAAAAGGATGTAGAATATCAAGGATGCAGCATATTTCTACAGAGCAGAATGCATTTATTAGTTTCCTTTATATGAATGTGATCAATTAGAAAAAAATGAAAGATGATTTGTTCCTCTAAATTGAACATTCTAAAGCCCCAAGTTCATTCTAATCATAACAGCCAGTGCTGAACCAGCATTCACAAATGTATAGGGACTGTTTTGTACCAGAGAGTCCTGGATGTAGTGTCCAAAACCAGTGTCTAAAAGAGACGATGGTGAGTGGCGAAACAGGGAGGGTAGAGGGAGAATGGGTAGGAAAGAGGGAACCGATTACAAGGAACTGTGTTTGACCTCCTCCCTGGGGGACAGACAACCGAAAAGTGGGTGAAGGGAGACGTCGGACAGGGCAAGATATGACAAAATACCCATTTATAAACTATCAAGGGCTCATGAGGGAGGGGGGAGCAGGGAGGGAGGGGAAAATGAGGACCTAATGTCGGGGGTTTAAGTGGAGAGAAAATGTTTTGAGAATGATGTACAAATGCGCTTTACACAATTGATGTGTGTATGGATTGTGATAAGAGTTGTATGAGCCCCTAATAAAATGTTTAAAAAAACAAACAAACAAATAAATAAATAAAATAAAAGAGACGATGGCAGAGAAGTCTGAGAAAGAAGCTAAGCGGAAAACTGTTATGGAAGAATGATATAAACAATCTCTTCAGAAGAAAACAGGTACATTTTGCCATGAAAGCTGTGAGATGGAAGGAAGAAGGCAGTGAGATCTGACACTAATATCGAGTCAGGGAATTCGGAGTCCCATATCAGTGTTTCGGTGACAGGACTGACGCGAGGACTGCCCTTTGAGAGATGTTTAGCCGGTCTCAGTTGGTGAGCAGAAAGTCCTCAACATGCTCCCCCTCTGTTGGTACTAGTCACTTGTTACGACAGTGATGCTCAATCCCTAGGCAGGGCCCCTACTCCTCAAAGGGCATATCCATACCTATGGCCCTCAGCCAGCATGTCTAATTAAATGTGGCATGTGTTCCCATCCTGAGCTGAAAACTAGGATTTCTTTCGTACTCATTTTTTATGAACGTACATTAAAGGCGAGTAGAACTATGGACTGAGAGACAATGGCAGGGCGCTTTGAGTTTTGACACCTCAGAGTATCATGGAATTAAGAAAAATGGTCCTTAATTTTTTTTCAATGAAAAACATTTCAGCATTGCTGAAAAAGTGTCAAAAATCAGTGAGATATTTTGTTCAAAAGATTCTGGTGTTCTGACAAAAAGGCTGGGGATTACTGCTTCATGTGAACTTGTATTACACTTAAATTTGAAAAAATATAAAATGAATAATATTTTATATGTTCCATTTTAGATGCATGTAGATATAAAAATGAAGATAATTATTTCATATTTATATTAAATCATATTATATTAAGTGTCTGAATTCATTAATAGTCATGATAATATTAGTTATTACGTATAGTACAGATTATGAATTGAACACAGATTTAAGCACTTACCTATGCCCACGTATTTAATACAGCAGCTCAGTGCAGTAAGCATACTTATTATCATGCTCACGTTATGGCAGGCTGAGGCAGAGTAGACCGTAATTTACTCAAGTTCATGAAGCTACTAAGTCCCGGAAGCAGACTTTGTCCATGGGACTCTGATTTCAGAATTTGTGCGAATAGGGAGTCCAAGGATAAATGAGGTTGATCCCCACGATAGAGAGGAAGCGTGATGAAGAATGTTCAGGTAGAGGAACATCAAAAGCAGGGGGAGCTCACTCTTTTCTAGAGACATGTTCTTGTTTCTGTCCTCGCCTCCCTGCCATCAAGTAGATTTTGAACAGAGTGACGCTCTAACCCGGGAGAACGGCCCCTGTGGGCTTCCGAGATTCTAACTCGATAGGAGTAGAAAGCCTCTTATTTTCCCTGTGGAATGGCCAGTGACTTAGACATGCTGACCATGTGCTTGGCGGCCCAACCTAGGTGATGGTATATCCCGAAGAGGTAGAGTTTGGAAAAGCTGAGTGCTTTCAAAAAGTAAAATAGTTTAAAAGGCAGTTACACTAACCATACCTATACACTTCGTGTTGATTTTAAAACATGCTAAATGCTTTACTTTTTACAGTAAGAATGAACTAAATATAGTGGCTGCCACAGTCATTAAATGCGTGACTGCTAACCATGTTGTCGGAGGCGCAAACCCTCATTCACTCCATTGGGTAAAGACCTGCCATCTACTCTCGTAGAGATCACAGCCTTGGGGCACCTGGGATGCCGGCACAGGGCCACTAGGAGTCAGGGTCAACTCAACAGCACAGAAGGACAGCAGCATCGTTAGAAATAGATATCATTCTCATCAGTTCTTAACTTTATTGATTCCCACACACATCCCATTTTCTGTTTACAGTGACAGAGAGAAAAGAAACCTTAAATTGTGGTGATGTCCTTGTTCCCTCTTAGTGCTTTGTTAAAAATGTCAAGACTTCACAAATCTTCACCTCCAAATAGTTCCCTTTCCAGCCACTTGCTCTGTTAGATTTTTCCTCTCCTCCTTTCAGGGATAGGAGGAAGATGTGTCCCCTTGCTGTGGCACATTGTAGGAGGTGCTCAAGTTTCCTGCTGGGAAGGAGGCAGAAACAGAGAAGGGACAGTGGTAGACACGTATGGATACGTCCACATAAAATGTGTCTTGTTTTAAAAATGGAGGGATCATTTTCTTTCTTTAAAGGAGACTGCTTTGACTAACAGCTATTACAGCTGCTGTTTGATTTCTTGCAATGTGTAACTGAATTTACTGGTGGCACCTGACTGTTTTCAAGGCTGCTTCCTAATAACAGCTGTTTTCTGAATATACATCTTGAGTAACTGTTTAAATCCTTTCATTTTTTTTTTTAATCAAAATAACTTGAAAACAGCCATGTATGAGATGGGAGTGTGCTCATTCGCTTTCACTGGGATAAAAAGAAAAGATTTCATCATATTTTCGCATACTATTCTCAGGAATTGTTCAAGATCCTAAGAGGTCCTCCAGGCTCTTTTTCCATGGAGAGTTAGAATGACTTTATCTGCAAAATATGACATTAAGAGTTCCAATCATGTCCAAAATCCTTCAAGAAATCACCCTGCCCCTCAGAGGAAATTGGTGCAGTGTTTATTAACCTAAATAACCATTATAGATGAAAAAGGAATCAGGTAATATCTTGTCAGAGTGTTTGGTGGTGAACTGAGATAGGCTCACACATAATTGCTTATATTATGAAGATGGAGCAATCATTTTTATGTAATGTAAAAAGCAGAACTATGACATTTCAATAGAAGTATTATATGCCAAAATCTCACCAAACGTTGTTTTAAACTTTTTTTTTAATTTCCTCAAATTATGGTTATAGAAATAATCTTTAGGAACAAACTTAATGGACTATTTTAGAGTCCCCGTTATATAAATTTTACAATCTTTACTTTCATTGTTCCCATGATTTGATGTTATAATATTAATTAAAAATACATTTCAGGTTCACAATATATAATGTGTGCTCACACAGTAGATGATATTTGATATAATGTATGGTTACGATTACATAATCATATTTCTTTGGGTCTTCCCTGTCTATTTTGTCTCTGCACTGTTTAATGTTTCTTCATTGAAAATTGAGTTAGAATGAGGTAACTTCGTTTAAAATGACATTGAGCCCACAAGAGATTAAATCTATAAACCCAAACCAATGGGCATATCAGAATCAAAACATACGGGTCAGGCCAGGGGTGGAGAGAGAGAGAGAGAGAGAGAGCATAGAAAACAACTACATCAATTGCAAATACAACCTTGGGGTGAAGCGCATCAAAAAGTTGGTGAAAAATGGAATTAGTAGAATTTTTCCATGAATTTTTGGATGTTTCTTCACCTATCAGAAAGATGTGTTTACTCTCATAGCTCTTTGTAGTTAAAACTAGATGGTCGTTATTCTCTCACTACTCCTGGCCTTCCTTGATTCTCTAACTGACAAATACGTATTTACAACTCCTGGCTGGCGAGTCTACTAAAGAGCACGTCTAAAGACTATGGAGTAACATTCTTTCACCTCTGTTTCAGTTTGTACCATTCAGGGATTATATCGACCGGAGTGGAAACCACATATTGAGCATGGCCAGATTGGCTAAAGATGTCCTTGCTGAGATCCCCGAACAGTTTCTCTCCTACATGAGGGCCCACGGGATCAAGCCATCACCTGCGCCTCCTCCGTACACCCCGCCGACCCACGTGTTACAGACTCAGATATGACTCCCAGATGCTTAGCGGTCACTGCCCACCAGGGCGGTCTGCTCTGTGCCTGGTGCTCTGTCATGGACCAGGGAAGGAGGCCCTCTGCTCCGCTGGTGTCAGCAGTCCTGGTTAATGTGCTTTGGATCCAAAATGAATTCTCTTCATAAACCAAAATTGTAAATATGGTTGTTGCATGAGCAACAGAAAACTTGTTTAAATGCTTGAAGCAAAATATGGATGTCTTCTCTGATTCTTCAACCTTTTTTTTTTTTTTTTTGACTGAAACAGCTAATTTCCAATGTGTTGGGAAAAAGCACAAACTATGTTTTTAACTCAATTACGTCGAGTGCTGCGGTATAGGAAAGCAGCGCCTTTGTATCAATGTTTACATGTTACTACTTTTTAAATTTCAATACTTTTATAACTGTTCTTAAGAATAAGAGTTTTGAATATTGAATCCTTTGTCTTCTAAATTGCAATAGCTATTACCACAAGAGCAATATCTCTTTGAATGGCTGTCTGGACAAAATACACTCGCAAATAAAAGGAAAGATACTTTCTTATTTCTCAGTCACTGAATCGTGTCTTATGAAGCTGCATCTGCTTAGTAATTGGTTTCTCAGTGACGTTTAGCAAGAACGAGAGCCTAGGCTTAGCAGATGTGAACCTGGTAAGAACATACATTTTCATGGTGTTTGGGTCCTAAGTTTAGACTGCAGTCAGTTTATGTTTTGTATTGCTAAGTAGAAATAATAAAAGTCAAACATTGTGAACTGTAAGTGCACAGAAGATACTTTGTGTAAAAAGTAGCATCTTTTTAATATAATGATATTTAGAAACTAAAACCAAGAATATTTAACTATGAACAATGTAGCAGATGTTTTAACCTTTTTATTCCATTATATACTGTCTAGATATTTTCATTCAAAGGGATACTGCCTCTTTTCATTTGGATTCCTTCTTACCACCTTTCCATGTTGCCTCACAGGGTGCATAGGCTGGAAGTCTTTTGTGAAATTCCCCGTTCAATATACACAACCTTGTGACTTAGTGCACAACACATTTGTGAAATGGCCCCCTCCTATAGACTGATCTGCCTGTTCACAAGTTATTGTAAAGAGTTTTTGCATGTACAGTTTTTACAAGAATTACAATTTTGTGAAGTTGTGTCTAAACTCAAGCATTTCTTTAGAACAAATGGCCTTAAATTCTCACAGAATTCCTGGAAATTATTGTGAATTGCCTTCAAATAATAGAAATAGTGTGTGTGTGTATGCGTTTGGGTTTTGTTTTTTTAATTTCATGTCAGCCATGTAACTATTGCTTTATAATGTTTTCACCTTACCTATATCCTATTTACTACTTGGTTTATTTATATCTCTGTGTTATTCAATTTGTCCCAAGTTGACTTAGGGTGACTTTTATAAGCATGAAAATATTTTACTGAAAAAAATATATATATACATCACATATCTAGAATATCAATGGTATGTAATTATGTAATACAAATTGTCCATTTTTAAGTATGTATTAAAATATTTAAAGGATGACTCTTTGCTCTATAAATTTCATGTATATATGAATAATATGAGGTATGATTATTTCCTTTACTAATCTTGAATATTTATGCCAGTCTAGTTTCATAGCCTACACATTTTTACTTACTTTCATTCATCAGTCCAGAAAACAAAATTAAATGAGATTAGTATTCTTTCTCATGAAGCAAAATAATTTTTACTTTGAACTGACCAAAGAAAATGAAAGATACCCTTTGCAATCCCCACAACCTAATGAGAACAGGTGGGTGGGTATGGAGCAAGCTCAGTAAAAAAAAAATCTCATTTTCTATGTGGTTGAGAATAATTGAACCAGGAATATATATAGGATGTTAGGTCTAGATATGAGATTAAAAATTACTCAGTCATCTTTTCATTGTATAAGCAGAAAAGTCAAGAGTAGATGGATTACATGATACAACCCTACACTCTAAAGCTAAGAAAGAGCTTGTTAATAACATTATGAAAATACTCATTATAATGATGTCATTTTTTAGCGTCACTCTTAGGTGCTATATCATGCAAACCCCCGGAGACATACTTCAGACTTCGGATGCACACCAAGAGTTAACCATGCAAATAGAATGCTCAGGCAGTGGGAGAAGATCACTGAGAAATATGTATTTATTGAGAAAAGCATGATAGAGCCTAGCTATCAAACCAATCGCAGAAAACATACTACAAATCCACGCCTTTTAGAATCCTGAAGACATTAGATGGTGTCTTTTGTAGTCTCATCGATTTCCACTCTGATAATGGCCAGTGCCTATTCATCAATTTTAACTGCAGGCTGAACAGACACCACCCCCAAGTGCTCCCCGAATGAATATTCAAACCATTGAAACCTGTCACCCTTGCCTCACTTTTCCCTCACCCACGTGATTCTTGACCTTATCCACCCTCTGTCCCTAGAAACCGCCCTTCTTTTGCCTCCACCCAGAATCGTCTTTGTGCATTTTCAGCCCCAGCCCCAACTCCTCTTAACCGTGTTTCTCTCAAAGTTCAGCCAACAATGATCAGTACCTTTCCAAACTCTGCCTTGCATTTTAGCACATTTACTGCCTTATACTATTTATAAATTATTTTATCTTTCTCCCGGGCATCTTGTCTCTATCCCCAGTGAATACAACAATAGGACTGGGAGATGGGTAGGTTTTTAAAAGCTTCCCAGATGATTGTGATGTGAAACCAGGGCTGAGAACTGCCGTACTGAAGGACCAGAATATGGCTCAATCACTACTTGTCAAAGTCTCTTTTCCAGTCAGTAATGCGGCAAGCACAGAAGTGTGTGGATTCTAGTGCTGGTGTGCCTGTGGGAAGAGAGAGCGAGGACGGGGTGTGGTCTTGGAGCACGGGCTATTTTGTTCTTCACACAGTGAAGATAATTAGGGATACACATATGCCCCTTTAAAAATGATGGTGGCTTATCATCAGCTTGGGATGTGAAGAGGTTTCTCGGACAAGGATGAAATTGTTATGATTATTTCTTAGAGGACCAGCAACTACCAAGCATTGGACATGTTTTTTCCTTTCACCATGTGCATATTTTAACTATTTTATATCTTTGTGTTATTCCAAAACGGTAAGATATTTAATTTTTTGAAGCTCAGAGTAAAGAATCATTTCTGTCATTAGCACCAATTGGATGAATATCATAATAAAGAAACAGCTGAGGACTAAATTGGTTTCTGATGAGTGCACGAGGTATCACTGAATGATGAACAGAAGGATGGAACTCGGCTTGTGAAAACTGAACCCTTGTGCAGAGCTTTCTCATGAGGGTTACAGGATGCGCCACACACGTGCACCTGCAGGGTAGTGCCTGATGCCGGCGGGAGTCCCATCAAGGAAACCAACTCCCCCCCCATCAAATCGATCCCGACTCACAGTCGCCTACAGAACAGAGTGGAACTGTCACTGGGCTTCTGAGGCGATCCTGAAACTCCTTACAGGAGCAGAAATCCTCATCCAGATCTCCTAAATAGCCCTCTTTTCAATGTATGTCTTGACTTGAAAATGGATACAGCCCTGATGCACGCCTTTTCCTGATTTGAACCATGCAGCATTCCCTTGTTCTGTTGCAACAACTGCAACTTGATCAAGTTCGAGTTCCTCACAAGCACAATGAAGTGTCTGGAATTCCTATTCTTCTCAAGGTGATCCTTTGTTTGTTATGATCCACCTGGTCTTGGCAGAGTCAATACAACACAAGTAAACATCTTCTTGGTAATCTCTGCTTTCGGCCAAAATTCACCTGACGTCAGCAATGTTCTCTTCCTTGTTCCATGTCCTCTTTCAGAATCGGGCCTGAACCTCTGGCAACTCCCTGTCAATGTACCGCTACGATGTAATATCAGCGATATTGTTTATAGTTTGAGCATTTTATTGGGTCACTTTTCTTTGGAATGGGTACAAATATGAATCTCTTCTTGTCAGTTAGTCAATTAGCTGTCTTCTCAATATCCTGGTGTCGATGAGTTTTTAGTGCTTTGCCAGCTTGTTAAAACATTTCAATTGGTCTTCCATCAATTTCTGGACTTTTCTTTTTTCTTTTTGGCTAATAATTTTAGTTCACTTGAACTTCCTTCAGCACCATTGGTGGCTGCTCATATACCACCTCCTGAAATGGTAGAATGTCAACCAGTTCTTTTTGGTACAGTGACTGAATTCTTTCCATCTTCTTTTGATGTTTCCTTCATCATTCAATATTTAGCCATAGAATCTTTTTAAATATCACAACGCTAACTTTGATTTTTCTCCTGAGCGATTTCAGTTTAAGATACTGTTTGACTGGGTAGACTAGAGAAACAAACCCATGGACACACATGTGTATAAGAAAGAAATTTATATACAAGAGCAATTGGACATTGAGAAAACATTCCAGTCCAGTCCAAGGCCATAAGTCTGATATTAACCCATATGTCTGACACCAATCTGTAAAGTCCTCTTCAGACTCACGAAACACATGCAGGGACACCGAATGCAGGATGATCACAGGCCCGTGGGTAGAAAGTCTTTGGGTCCAGTGGTGTTGTAAGCATCTCAGCGCCGGCACGGGTCTCTCTGGCTTCAGAGGTCTGGTGGCATCCATGTGGCTGTCGGGCTCAGGGCACTAGGGTAGTTCCATGTGTCTTGTTAGCTGCAATGTCTCCCAGGGAGTGGCAGAGAGAGAAGGGTCTCCCATCTCCAAGGAGGAAGTACCGGATTTCCCAGAATTCTCAGAGGCCTCATTGGCTATGAACTGATTGACAAGCTAGACCCCACCCCTACACTCTTACTCCTCAAATTGACAACTGATTACATATCTACCACCTATACACGGAGTGTGTTCTTTAGGGTTTCTACTCTAGTTCTTCCAGTATCATATTTAACTTTGTCTTCTTGAACTGCCCTTTGAATTTTGTATTCAGCTCTTCAACGTTCTTCCATTTGCTCTAGCTACTCTATGATGACGAGCTCATTTCAGAGTCGCTTCTGGCCTCCAAGCTGAGCTTTTTTTCTTTCCCACCTTCTAATTACCTTTTGCTTCCTTTAGGATGTCGTTGCAACTCTGCCGGGGATCATCAGATCTCCTGTGTCCTCAGTGTTCAATGCAGCAACCTTTTCTTGGGATATTCTCAAAATTCAAGTGGTATAGACTCAAGGTCCTATTCTGTTTCTTGTGGACTTGTGTTCATTTGCTTCCGCTTTATCCTGAACTTACATATGAGCCATTGATGATCTATCCCACAGTTCGCCCTGACGGTTTTAGCTGCTGGTCTTGAGCTTCTCCATCAGGTCTTCCCACAGATGTAGCCCATTTGATTTCTGTGTATTCCATCTGGAGAAGTCCATGTGAATTGTCACTTTTTGCATTGTTGAAAAAATGGCATTTGCTATGAACAAGTTGTTGGTCTTGCAAAATTCTGTCATGGGATCCACAGCTTCTTTTCTATCTCCAAGCCCATATTTTTCCAACTATTGTTCCTTCTTTGTTTCCAACTTTTGCATTCCAGTTGCCAATAATTATCAACGCATCTTGATTTGATGTTTGATCAATTTCTGGTTGAAATTGTTGGCACAACTCTTCAATTTCTACTTCACTAGCTTTTGTTGGTGTTTGAATAATGCCAACATTCAAAGATGCACTTGAATAATCATTGCTTTGATTGGATCTCCTTGAAGGTAGATATAATCCTATCACAGATAGCATTGGACTCCATGGTGGGTTTTGCAATGTTCTTTTTGACAATGAATGCTATGCCATTTGTCGTGATTGTGTCATTTTTGGCATAGTAAATCATATTACCTTCTCATTAAAAATGGCCAATCCCAGTCCATTTCAATTCACTAATGTCTAGGAAATTGTTCTTTATGTGTTCAATTTCATTTTTGACAACTAATTTTTCTACATTCATATTTTGCACATTCCATGTTCCAGTCATTAGCAGATCACTGCAGATGTTTCTCACTACCTTGAATTGTCCCCTATCAGCAATTGAAAATCCTTAAAGCTCCCCTCCTGCAGACTGTACTCTACTCCTATCACCCTGGTAGACTCCCCTCTGAGAAATCATCTCCTTCTCACATTTCAAGTGTCTTCTGACCCAAGGAGTCCATTCTCTGGCACTATTATCCGCTGACAACGTCTGTGCCCACTCAGTAGCCTGTCAATATCTGACCGTGTGTCCATGATGTGCATCAGGTTTCCAGAGGCTCCTTCCTCTGAAGTGAGTTCCTTCTTTGTTGTTTGTTCTCAGTCTGGAAGTTCCAACGAAGCCAGTTTACTCTGGGTGATCCTGCTGGCAGTTGAGACACCAGTGACGTATCTTCCAGCATCACAGCAACAGTCAAGTTACCACTGTATGAGAACTTTGTGTTTACACTACATATATAGATATAGATATAGATATCATCATTATGGAATTTCTGATCGAACTATTATCCACTTCAATCATATTTTTTAAAACATTATAACACTCACAGAGGAAAAAATGGGTTCCATAGTTTCTGTTATCACTGGATGTCCCCAGAGTACATCCCACTCAAACTCACTGCCAAATGTTTAATTCTTATGCATAGTGACCCTGTCAAACATTGTAGATCTTTATGGGAGCAGAAAGCCTCATCTCTCCTTTGCTGAGCAGCTAGTGGGTTCAAACTACTGACCTTGCAAGTAGTAACCTCATGTGTACAACACATTCAGAATTTTGATGTCATTTTCTATATTGTGGAATAGTTTAAGTAGAATTCATGAATGTCAGATAGTCTTCCCTGATGGAATCATCTGGTCCTGGACTTTCTGTAGTTTGGGGAAGTCTTTAATGACCTAATCTGTCTTCCTTTGTTTAGAGTCTTGAAGTTTTTCCTCTTCAGGCTTTGTTAATTTAGGTAGGTAGTGTGTTTCTAGAAATTTTTTCATTTCTTTCAGACTTGCAAATTTATTGGACTATGTTTATTAACTTTTAATGCAAGTTGGTTCTTTTGTGATATCCACTTTGCTTCTTATTCGTGATATTTGATTCTTCCCCTTTTCTTTGTTAAGTTCACCAGTGGTTTGTGAACTTCATTAATCCTTTCGGAGCACCAACTTCCTGTCTTGCTGATTCTTTCCGTTATTTTTCTGTTTTCGTATAATTTTTTTCTGCAATTCTTATTGCTTATTTTACTATGGTGACTCGAGATGTATTTTGTTCTCTTATTCTAATCACTGAAGATGTTGGCTAAGGTGTTGATTTTGGTTATTTCTTCTTTTTTGATGTGTGCACTTACTGCTATTAATTGCCCTCTGAGTAATACTTTTGCTGTAGCCCAAAGGTTGTAGTGTGCTGTGTTTTGTTCTCAAAACTCACGCAGACACCTTTTCTTAGATAATCAGGATTTTAAGTTTCTCCGAGGCCTGCGCTTTCTGTTTCTTAGTTGTAGAGGAGCTTTAAGCATGTCTGTCTAGGTTGCAATCTTACCCGAAGCTCTTATGAAAATTATTTCAGTAGGGAAGATTTGCTACATCATGCTTTACAGAGAGTCTGGAGATATATTTTTAGTTGGGGTCATTGAAAACTTCATAATTATATGAATTTCCTCATCGGTTATTGCCTGAATTAGGTTTATGATGCATTTAATGCATGATTATCCTGGTAATGTTCATACCCCAGATTTTCGAGTTTTGCGACATGGATACTGTGAAAGAGTAAGTAAAAGCACGGAGATTTATTGAGGGCAATATTATTCACAAATGGAGCAAACACAAAGTGGAGAGAAATCTACCGAGTGCTTGGGAGCATTGAGAGACAGGTGTGCTTACCTGGTAAAAGTGAAAAAGAAAAGTACTGTATGTGGTAGTCACATAGTTTTAAGGTGAGCTCATCGCCAGCAATTCCACTCTCAACTCCTTCATTCCTGGAACATCCTGAGTAAACTCATTCTTCCCAATCACTGTCCTGACCCTTACCCATATTCCTTAAGAGAGACTAAACCACATTCCTGAACCTCAACCTTATTTACTAAAAGTTGCTTTGAGTAAGAATCAATACAGTTAAGCAAGATGATTGGTAGAGGGTCAGGGTACTCTGGTCCCACTCAACCAATGGTTCAAGGTCATATTTACATAAAGGGAAAGAAGTCAGGGTTCAGCCTCTGGTTCTTGGAACAATATAATGTTTTGGTTCAGTTAGTATGTCAGCCATTCTGTTATGCTATGTGCCTCTGTTTCAGAGGTTTGTTAGTACAAGACAATGGAGTAAGGATCCACCAAATAGAAAGATAAGCCAACAGAAAGTAGAAGAATTTCTCCATAATTACTCTTTCTTTAAACTGATGTGACAAGTATTATATAGAAGTTTTATTTCTTTAACAAAGTATAAATAGCATAAAGGGGTCTTAGTAGTGCTGTGGGATGGTCATTAGGCTGCTCCCCATAAAGTCAGCCATTCAAACCCACAAGTTGCTCCATGGTAGGAAGATCAGGCTGTGCTGGTATAAAGTCTTACGTTCATGGAAACCTTACATAGGTGGACTAGATAGCAATAGATTTGGGGTTTCTCTTTTAATACATTTGCATTAAGATTATTAAATAAGATATTCTGACTGATGCTAGCTCAGATTACAATCTTCTGAACAGTCATAGAGGAAACATCTTTAAACCTAATAAGACATGGTTGTCCCTTAACTTATACTGATCAATCCTAACCTTATGTGGCTTTGCTCTTATTATTGGGCCTTGGCGATGCTTAGAAGGTTGAGAACTAGCAGAAAGATGACACTGAGATGTTATCCATGGTAAAGAAAAGGTAGAAGGAAAATGTATCTCCACACCAGGCCAAGGCCTATTGCCACAAGGCAGAGGCAGACATACCTCCAACCCCCATCTTTCTTTACCCATTTGGACACCAACCATTGTTCCTACTACACTCTACTTTGCTGCTAGGTTTGATAATTCATTGCAATGGTCACAGAGAACTCACCGATACTACTCAAAATTATAGAGGTTTATTAGGAAACTTAACAGGTTATCACAAGTCAAGATCATATAACAGTATGGATAGAGTCTTTAGTTCACATCAGCTCCTCTCCCCACCAGCAGCCAAATCTCTCTTGGTCCTCAGCTCCTCAGCCACCTGGCCCCTGGGTCTCTATCACTTTGGGCCAGGATGTTCACCCATTGCTTGGCCTCACAGCTTCATAACCTTAGTACTGTTCTCCACTTTGACTCGTGGTCTCCTTGCCTTGCCCTTGAGTCTCAGGGTAGCGTGACTTCTGCTGCCTTTGCCATCGCACCTAGGCATTTCCACTGTGTCCTGCCAGCAGCTCTTTTTCCTTGATGGTCCCTAGAATTCTCTCCACTGCTGCTGCTGAGATGGCTCTTCCACACACGGGAATGGCAACTAAAACTAACCAATTCCCTCCATTATTGTGTCACCAACTCGGTTTGCCTGGTCCCACCCAATGAATACAGAGACATGGAAAGAAGGGCCATTTGAAGAAATTTCACTTCTCAAGAAAAGAAAAGCGGATGAGCAAATATTTCGAACAATTTGCTCATTTTGGTTTACAGCAAATGGTCATGCCCTCATGACAGTCCCATCACAGTGTTATGCAATGACTTAATGTCCATGAAACAGACCTCCTGAGCATTTCGAATGTAGTTCGATAAGCTGATTTTACACTGCCAGGATTTGATATCAGTTGAGGAAACAGATAATCATTGACTTTACAAGTTAGGAGAAAGGAGTATGCTTAGGATTGTCTTCAAAACAACTCCTTTTCCAAAGATCTTTCTCATGTTATAAAAGAAGTAAATTATAAGAATGTTTCAATAATTTTATCAAAGAATAACCAGTGTGATTGCTCTTAAAGTGCCACTAATTATGATAACAAACACTAAGTATAGTCTCAAAAATTTTAAAAATATTTAAATCTGAATATATTAAAATTAACAAAATTCTCATCATTTTAAACTATTTTAAGAGGCATACAATTTAATTTCATTTAAATTAGTAATATATAGCATTTAAAGATTGGTGAATTTGGCATACTTTTACAGAATAACTGAGACAGAAGGTTGCAAAGAGAAGAAAGTGATTCTTTAGAAAACCAAAAAGCAATTACTAGTAATGGTCTTTTTGCCTCACCAAGAAGAAACTGTTAAGTACCTAAAGATTATATGGATCAAAAAAAGATTTGTCTATTATTACCGATCATCAGTTCTGAGTTAGACTATCAAATAATCTTGAAAGACAAAATGCTATAAGTAACTTGTTTTTACCTCCCAAAACTCCAAACTCACTGCCATCCATCACTTCCGACCGACAGCAACCTGGAGGACAGGGTAGAACCGCCCCTCTGGATTTCTAAGACGAACTGTTTGTAGGAGTGAAAGCCTATCTTTCTCCCAGAGTGCAGCTGATGGTTTCGAACAGCTGACCATATGGTTAGCAGCCCAATGCATAACTACTTTGCCACAAAGGATCTTAGTATTTAAAACTCCTAAGGATTATACAAATATATATGTTGGACTTTTCGATGAACTGGCTATAATTTTTCTAGAGAGTTCACCAGGAGAAGCACCTTTCAAAAGCACGATATGTATTTTGGGGGTCAAAAAAAATAAATATTAGATGTCTGACTTTGGAAAATATGATATAAATACAGAATTCATTTTTAGAGTCTAAATAGCGGAATGATATCTTCAAGCATCCTCCAAACACTGTTCTATAATTTTCTCAATAGCAGAACTACTTTAATTGGAGCACAGCGTGGACGCTGACCCGTAGCTAGCCTAATGAGAGGAGGTTATTGAGGGAGCTTGATGTCAGGGATTGGGCAACAAATGGAGCAATCTCAGCTGCTTATATTTAAAGGCGAGTTATTATCTTAGTTATTACTAGAAGTTGGGTACATGAGCTCAGCATCTTTAGCCTGAGAACCCAGAGGGTATGGGAAAAATGGGAAAACAGTCAAAGTTCCATTATTCCACGGGTGTTTTTGAGCTTATTTGTACCTCACATCAGGTCCCTCAAAAAGGGGTCACTAGGCACACCCTTCCTGGTAATGTCTGAATGTGCTGCCCTTTTGTTACACTCCACAGAGGTTTTCCCTTAAAAATAACAAGACTTACCAAAAATAAATCTTCCTGATTACGACACGTAACTTTATTGTGTATTCTTAAAAAGTCCTGACCAGCCTGCACCTGGACTGAATGACTTTCAAAGGGATTATTGGGACCTTGGATTGCCAAGGTTGCTGTGACCTGTGCCAGATCTAGGATTTTGACTCCGCAAGAACTGGAGAGAAGTGTTATAGCATCCATGTGCTCCAAGGGTCTAGCATAGAGCTGACTCTTTCCTGTATTGGCATGAGGAGGGATTTCTGTACCCCATTGTCTTTTCATCATCGCTGCCAATAGCACCGTACCAGCTTGGTTCTGGGGCCTGAGTGGAAATAGCTTTCTCTGACACAAACTCTCATCCAATTCTTGTCACCTTGCCTCTTGTTTTCGGTGAGTCTACTCCAGCTAGTGGTGACTGCACATATTAACGGAATGCAAGATGGCCCAGGCCGTTGGCACATTCGTGATGGCTTGGTTATGGTAACGTGTCTATGGTAACTTTGCGGGACTTGGAAACACCAGTGGCATAGCTGTCAACACCCCAGCACAATGAACTGCTCTCACTGTGCTTGCTGCGGTTTGTCCTTCACGCTTCACCTTCAGCACAATTCCCCCTAAGGCCGTTCCAGAAAACCTGGGCTTCACGCTACCTTTTCCTCCTATCATTCATCGACCTTTGTACTTACTTGTTTGCTAGGGGTATTTCCGGCTTGCCCATCTTTCCAAGATGGCATGTGAAGCAGGCACATCTTGTTCATTTGTCCATATTTACACATAACAAAGAGCCTCGCTCTTAGTAATGAGTTGTGAAAGTGAATTGAATCAAAAGATGGGTCAATAAGAATGTTACATTAGCAACTTGACATTTTAAGACAATCCTGAATCTCAGTGTACCTACACACAGAGAACTTCAGGGAAATCTTAAAGTAGCCCCAAATCTCACCTGTCCTCTTAAAAAAATGTTTTTTCTCTTTCTCCATCTAAACCAGAACTGTGAAATGGAATGAATAGAGATTGACAGCTTCCCTTTCCCCACAGGCTTTCATGGCTAATTAGAAGTAAAATGGTCCAAAGGCGGGCAGCAGGAGAGAGAGATTAATGGAGCTTTGCCACAAGCTGATAGCCACTTGATCCCAACTCAGGCGAGTCCAAGGAGAAAGCATTCACAAGATGCTAGGACCTTGTTACCTTATTTCCACTTTTTATACTTTCCTTTCACCAAGAATGCTCAGTAAAATATGAGACACAATAAAATGTCTTCTTAAAAATGTTCTCTTAAATAGATTGGCCCCTGTTCTACTTTACAAACAAAAGTGGTAAGAACTTATATGGTAGATGCAGACAGGTCATCTGAAGTTTATCTGTCTGTCTCATATATTTCTGAGTGAGGTGTGTATGTGTGTGTAGGTTTGCCTTCATGTCTTGCTCCTATATAAACCTGCAAGTATGCAGATACCATTACATTACTAGGGATATGTTGACCACACCAGGCAGCACTGTCTGAGGTGTGATACCAAACTAACAGCCCACAAGACTCAACAAAAATTCATTATTTTTAATAAAAATATTCCTGTAGTTAGAATATCAACAACATTTTTTGTACAAGCCCAGCTTACATGTATCAATATACTGCAAGGATAAAATTCTATGCTAATTTGCTTTAGAACTTTCTAAGGACTCATATTAGGTTGCTAACTGCATGGTTGGGGGAAACAAACCCACTAGCCACTCCACGGGGAAAGACAATGCTGTCTGCTCCCATCCCATTAAGACTGACAATCTCAAAAGCCAGAAGGAGGAGTTTTATTCTGTCCCATGGGGTAGACATGTACTTGGTGAGAGTGAGTTTGGGTTATTACACTCAGATCAGAGCTGTCGTTTTATTGTCCCTTTACATTGACACTTCAAGGCACATGGTTTCATCTGTATACACAACAGCATACAGTGCTATTGTTTTCATTGTTCTCCGTGTGTTCATAGTCACTGAAGTTGTCAAACTGCATTAGCTATCATGTTGTGGTAAACAGTATTTGTGAAAATATATCAGTAATTACTTTGGAAATAAAGTAGTAACTAAAGGAAAAGGAGAATTCCAAAAGGCTTTTGCTCAGTGACTTATGTTGTGACTAGTAATGCTGTCTGTCATTTAATGTAGAAAGATTTTATATAACAGTCGTTGAGTTTATTAATATCAACTCAGAGACGTCACATTTAAGTCACTTGTCACATGTGACTCTGGTTAGAGTTGAGACTAAACATCACTGAGGATCCCGAGGCACCTGTGCAGAGTCAGGCAGACATAGGTCAGGAGCTTGAGCCCGCCAGCCATTCTACGGGAGATGGAGGAAGCCTTCTGCTTCTGTGAAGATGTACCGTCATGGAAACCGTATGGGGCAGTTCTACTCTGTCCTACTGGGTCCCTATAAATCAGAAGAGAATCATCAGGTAGTGGGCTTTTAGGGATGGCCTGGTACAAGGGCAGGAGAAGGAGTGCAGGGGTGGTGGTGGTGGGGGCTGGCAGAGGAATGGCACCAGGAGTTTGTACCCACCCTAGTGATGTCACTGCTGTAGGCACCAGAAATTGAGAAGAGCAACCACAGGCTTGTGTCCAAGAGAAACGACAGTGCTTTACAAGCAGGTACTGTGGGTTTTGATGGTGAGTATCCTGGAGAAGTGGTCCTGGCCTATGCAGAATGTGGGCACGAAGAATACAGAAGGTTAGCACATGACAATTGCCTTTTAACAGGACAAATTGACTTGAAAATCCTACTGTGCTAATGCTGGTGATTTCTAATGTAGTCTTGCATTCTCTGGTTAGCAAGGAAGAGAGATTTAAGGAATACGAATTTGACTGTTGGGAAGAAATGGGGAAGGCACTAGTTAATACGTATTGGCATTTTACCTCAGGAATCCACCTACCAGTTGATAAAACTGAGTTCTATTTAACTTTGTAGAACAAAAAGAACAAACACCTCAAACTCTTATCTGTCTTCTCCATTAGATAACACAGTTCCTATATCCATCAGCATGGTAATGACTGTGCTGTTTGTAGCCTTTAGTCATTACCAAGCACTCTCCCATGTAACCTTCTGTCCAGACCTGTCAAAACTCTGATTTACCCAGTCAAACTCAACATAAATGCTGCTGCTTAACAAGCCCACCTGCCTTTCTTCATTTATTGGGAATGAATCTCTCATTTTATCCTGCTAGTATATACGTATTCTGTCTCTTTAAGGGCAAGCTAGGCATTTGCAGTGGGAAGGGCTTACTGCTGTTAGGCTGTGCGGGCTTGATGTGTCTCCTTCTGAGAAGTTCATTAGTAGGAAGTCCATCTACTTAGAGATAAGTCACATTTTGCAATGACTTTTATTAGATACAAAGGTAAGGGGTCATCTCTTCTCTACTTACTCCTTTGTCTTATGACTCCAGTTGTCATGGAGTTGATTCTGACTCACAGGGATCCCATGTGTATCAGGGTGAAATTATGCTTCGAGGGATAGGCTGGGTTTGTGGAAGTATCCATCAGGCCTCTGGGTAACCTTGAACCACTAACCTTTTGGTTTGCAGTTGAGCTCATTATTGCTTTGGAACTCTCAGAGGCCATGATTCACCTGGCCTCTCAAAACCCCAATACATTCCCAACTCCACCTGTCAGATAATGCTTCCACAGGGCTTCTGCACAGTCCAGGGTTATTGATCATGAAGAGAAACCAAGTCATGATATTCTCACCTTCCAATGCTTGAGTGAGCTCCCTCATACCTGGCAGGCTATATCTCCAATTCCTAGTGTCTAGTCTACCATTAGATGGTAGAGCCGGAGACTCTCAGACACGTGTGTGTTTTTCATGTCATATTGATTTCAACAGCTATTAAGAAGCACAAAATCCCAAGATTTCAGCAGTCTCATGGAGCAAGACAAACAATTAGAATTCAGTTGCCATGGAGGAAGGAGCCTGATAAACACCCTACATCCAGCCTTGTAGGAAGCTTTGAAAAGCTACATGTCCGAAGAAGTGAAGCAAAAGTAGAGTAAGCATAATAAAGCATGTGCTTAAGTCAGATCATACTAAGGTGCTTAACATTCTCTACCCAATATCCGTCAGAAGGCAGGAAGAATACTCTATGGAGAAACAAGCTAAAGCAAAAATTTAAACAAACAAACAAAAAAAACCATATTTACTAAACTTCCCCAGCTGGAGTGGAGTTAAGATAGCAAACTAACTAGCTCTTCTGCCTGTTCCCTCTACAACAAACTACGAGAGGTCAGGTGAAGCAGATACAGATGATAATCTTTGAATTCTGACCTTCAAATGAAGGGGTGAAAAATGAGGCAACATTCTGATGAAAGAGGAAATGGAACAAAAACAGCAAATGGGGAGATATGTGGAATGGAGGTGTTTCCTGTGACCCAATGCAGCATGGCCACTTTGAGTTATGGTAAGCAGTTTCGGGGAATCCCTAGAAGTGAGAGACAAGGGTAAATAAACTCAGATTGGAGCAAGGTCGGCAACATGATCTACATCTAGAACATGAACTAGATCTAAGGCAACCACCGAGCAGGGAGGAGCAAGTAAATTGAAATAGAAGTACCCACCAGGGATGGCCCCTGGTCGTATGGGCCGGACTCTCATTCTGTAGCTGAGGTCTTTGAGGTGGATTGGGGGGTACTGTGCTCTTGCTGCCTCCCTGGCATTGAATTGAGGCAGGATCCAGAGAATCAGCTGCACTTCCACTGGACTGCATTGATAACCAAAGACCAGTGACCACACAGAACTCACAGACAATACTCATGATTATGGAAGTTTATTAGGGAACTTAGCAGTTTGCCACAAGTCAGGGTCATAAAACATCAAGGATGAAGTCTTCGGTCCATAGTACCACCTGTCCTCAGCCAGCAACTAAGTCTCTCTGTGGACTTCAGTCAGCCACCCGGTCCCTTGTCTTCTGCCATTTTGGTGCTAGATCTCTGCTCTGTTGCACGGTTGTACGGTCTCCGGTCTCAACACTGGCTACCCTGCTCTCATGCCTCTAGTCTCAGTGTGGCATAGCCTCTGGTGCTTCTGCTACTTCAAGCAAGAATCTAAAAAAAAACCAAACAAACATAAAAATTCCCTCTAGTTCTTTGATATTTTCACCCCTTACTATTATAGTTTTTATTTGTCTTACCTCATTAATCATGTTAGATTTGCAAATATTCATTTGTATACTTAAGATTGTTCAGTACTTGAATGCCAAGATAGATAACACTTCAGAAACAGTAACAGCAGTAATGGTCCCCTGAGGGTACAAGAAAAGGGAGAAGAGGATAAGGAGCTGATAGTATTGATGACTGTATAACCCACTCCATGGGATTGAACAACAGAATCATATGTGAATGGCTATATTGGATTGTGCATGATATAGGAAAAATAAGTAGATACAGGTTTCTGGGGAGTAGGATGAGATATCAAGGAGGTCAAGGAGACAGAAAATGTTTCTAAACTAATTGTGGTAGCCATTGTATAATACAGCTTGATGTGATTAAACTATGGAATGTTATGATATCTATAAGAGCTCCCAATAAAATGATTAAGAATGTTTCTTAAAGGTTATGTAACCATTCAACCAGGATGACTGGATGTTGGGAATATACTAAAACTCAGTTTTTGAGGGGAAAAAGGTCTTTGGACAAATCATATTTAACATTGGATTTGGGTCATTCCTCTGCTTCTCACTTTTCATCAGTAAAATCAAAAAGTTACATTAGTTGTGGGGGGGCGGGGGGAGTATTCCATTGAGGGATTTTTTCCTTATTAGTCCCAGGAATTATCTCTTCCTGCTTCTGAATGCCTCAATCTTATGGCCAGAGAATGGCAAAACTGACTCAAATCCCCAAGTTAGAGTTCTCTAAACCTTATTTGTATGATCCCACCTAAGGATTTGGTGAGAGCTATAGAAAAACCAAGAAATTTCATGTTACCACAAGTTTACTCTCTGTCAAAAAAAGAAATTATGATATATTGATATAATACAATACTATACAGAATTTGTTGTGCTATGTGGATAAATCTCATTAAAAAGTACTGAATTAAAAGAAGTCAAATGGAAATGCATACATATTTCATAATTCCATTAATTAAAAAATTGAAACAAAGCAAAGATAACCTATGGTGATAAAATACAGTGATTATACTGAGGAAGGATTCATGATTATATAATGGGGCAAAATTGATCCTCTTGAGAAAACTCATCAAGAAATGAATCTATGATTTTTTGCAGTTTCTTTTAGTATATTACACATGCTAGAGAATTCCATTCCATATGTACACATGTTTGACTTAAAAGTGCAGGCAATACTAACCAGTAGGAGAGGTTTATTGTTTTACTGAAAGAATACTTTTCTAACCAGTCCAATCTCATCTAGACTTAAAAACAAGGAGCCTTCAGGATGACCCACACGGCACATTCTCCTTTCTGCACTGCCCTGTCTCTCAGTCTTACTCTGTGAGATCACTGCTCTCCTGCTGAGGTCAGCGCATACTGCTGAGTGGGCCTCCGTGAGCAAGTGTCCTTCAACACCTTGACCCTTAGACCTGAGCTTCAGCATAATTTCCAATTTCAGCAACATTTCCCTGATCCCTCAAGGTGGGACCTGGTGTGCACTCCTGTTTTATACGGGAATAATAAAGTTTACTCGAGTTAAATATCTCTCTTCAAGTAGGTTTCCCCTCCGTTTCTCCCTTCATTCATCTCTTTTTGTTTTGTTTTTTTTGGTGATGGTACTGGTAATTTTGTTGCTACTGCTGTTATTTTTTTCTTTTTTAAACTCTCGCTTTTCTAGTTTTTTGTGGAGATATTGTTCTGTCATATACTCTCCCATGCTAATTAAAAGTAGCAGCCCTATCCTCATTTATTAAAATGTCTGTGTTCTGCACATTTCTAAAGAAAATATATGACCCTTTCCTGGTCATTAAATTAATATTTCTTGATAAGAAAGTTCTGTTCTTTATCTCGGTATTAACAGAGAAGAGATACTAAGAAGACTGAATGTAAGAAAAGGGACCAACTGCTAGATATCTACCTGATTTAAGAAGAATAATACAATTAATATTCAATATTCATTTTCCAGTAATTCAAATATTTATTGAGTTCCATAGCTTTATATTGTGGCCAAACATAAAACCATAAAAACTGCAGTCTTTTACAAGTACACTGTGGTATGGAATTGGAGAAGATCAATGAGAAATCATTTATATTATTTTCCTTTGAGCCAAACATGGAGTATTTCAAGATCTGGTTCCTACTCATTCTTCCCTCTTTACCATTCTAGCTTTCACGGCGTCAAAACGTGTGCCTGGTCTCCAGAGAACCACGCTCCAGCACTTGTGGATGCGTGCACACCCTCCACCCACCTCCATGGAGAGACAGCGGGTTGTTCCTGAGGCAAACAGGACACGACCACCACCTTTCAAGGCTCAAGGCCATGGAAGCAGGCTGACAGCTCTACCCCGGAGCTGATTGAAGCTGCCGCGGGCCTTTCTCTGCTGGAGATAAAGTGGACCCTTTGCCTCCTGCTCTCTGGTAAAAGCTGCAGCAAGCAGCCACCTGCAAACACCAGTTTCTTAATGTTCCCACCCTTGCCCTTCCCTCCCGTCTGTCTATAACTCTAAGTGTTTGCTCCTTTCTGTATGTTCAAAGAATTGCAAAGTGTCCTTCTGTGTAATCCTGGCATGACATGCAGCCTAGGTGACAAGGAAAGTACTTAAGGCTGCCTCTCATAGAGCTCTGGACCCTGGAGTGTCTTACCGCAGGGACCCCCGTGCCCTAACTTTTGTCTGTCTCTAGTGCATGTAAGTTTTTCCTTGCAGATCATACCCTCTTGAACCTGTTCAATTTGTAAGGTAAGAGCAGGTCTCTACATGAGCTTTTCTCATTTTTCAGCTGTTAGTTTGCACACCACTTTCTCAAGGACACTTCCCGTAGTCCTATAAAACTGGGACGGGGCTTCTGTCTGTGCCCTGCAGGATCTGGTGTAGGTACTTCTGTCCACAACAGTGCCAGTGACACACCTATCTTCTCATCTGTGTGAAGACACACGTTTCCCCACGACGCCGTGTATTCCTGAACACAGAGGCTGCTGCTTTGTGATGAATATCTTCATTCAACCAGCACAAGGGCCGGTACACATTTAATACGCACTAAATACATATTAAATCTAATTGAATATCCAGCAGTCTGAAAAGATAGACACCACCCAGGACAATATGTATAAAATGTAGCTCTCGAGCAACTTTGAAATCATTTTACCTATTCTGACTTTTTCTAAAAAGGCATACAGCTCATCAGAATTTACACGATTCTTTTCCCTTTTTGAAATAATCAATACTGCAAATAGCTTCAGAGAGAGTTTCCTTTTCCTGTCATACGATGGAAAGCATTCATCCACTTTTGATGTAAAGCAGCAAGGCAGTAGAAGGATGCTATTTTTGACCCAAACTATCCTTATGGGGTAAAGAGAGATAGCCCTAAAAGCCTCAAGATAGTTTCAGTGATGAAAGCGCCTTCCTTCCTGGCTGCAGTAAAACGCAGGATGAACACCTTGGGCTGTGGCCACCAGCCAGCACCGCCTGATGTACTTGCGTCTGCTCGGCCTTTCACCCACTGTTTCTTTTTTCTTTCTTTTCTTCTCTTTCCATAGCTGCCAAATGAAGAACCAAGCAACAATTTTAGTGACTGCTACAAATTCCTGTTCATTCTTTTCTCATAATGTCATTGCTTTGGTTACTGTTCCCTGGATATTTTAATAAGCTCTCAAAAAAACCATCTTCTCAGAACATTGTAATGTTTGACTCCTGTTCAAGATTGCATCTAGAGATCCCAATACCACATCAAAGAAAAAAAGATGCATACATATATTGGTTTAGTCTATGTAGTCTCAGAAAGAAAACGCAAGATTAGTAAGTAAAGTTACCTGAGGCCATGTGATGTATCAATATAAAAATTATTTAAAACATTAGAATCCTTCAACTACAGAGCAGTTTGACCCAGAAGATAGTGCGTCTTCTTTTGTTGTTAATGCTGTTGGTGATGAGTCAGCTTCCATCTATGGACAGAGCCCTGGTGGCATGTGGGTACGGAAGCTTAGCAGCGGGAAACCACTTAGAGGGATAAAGATGGAGAGAAAGAGTTCTAGTCTCAGAAACTCACAGGGGCAATTCCAGACTGTCCGACAGGCTCTCTACGAGTCGGTATCAGTTCCATGACGGGGAGTTCGATTGTTTTTGGCTTTGTGTATACCACAGTAAAATAGTATCCAGTCCTGTGACTCCTCAGAATCTTTGATATGTTTGCATCTGTTGCTTTATTTCTATTGCTTTATCTACAAATATAATCCTCTGGGAGGATTTTCCTCAATTTTTGTTGACCCCTTGACTTACCAAATATGATATCATTTTCAGTGATAGAAACCTATCTTCATATTAAATAAAAAACCTATCTTCACAGCTAGACCAATTATCCTCATGATACCTGGCAAGGCAATGGAAGTTGTCCAAAATTTCATTCGACGTGGATCAATGGCCATGGGCACAGCAATCAAGAGAAGCAAATGTCATTTTGCAGTGGGAAAATCTCGTATAAAAAGACCTCTTTCGAGTGTTAAAAAGCAAAGATGTCACTTGGATGACTAAGGCATGCTTGAGTGAAGCAATGGCCTTGTAAGTCGCCTTGTATGCTTGTGAAAACTAGATAATGAAAATGGATGATCAGAGGGGAATTGACACAACCCATTTATAGATTTGATGATGAATATTGACTGTATTGAGGACTGCCAGAAGAACAACAACAACAACAAAACCCATGTTGAAGGAAGTACAGGCAGAATACTCCTCAGAAATAAGGGTGGTGAGATTTCAACTTTCTTGTTTTGGACACACTGTCAGGGAAGACCAGAATATGTTATCAGGAAATACCAGAAAGTCTTCCATTGCTGAACCTATTTAAGACCAAGCTAGATGACCTCTTGGGGATTCATGAAAGGTTTTATGGTTATACACTTGTATAAAACACCATTACGGTTTTAATCCAAATAAAGTTACTCTGTTATTTGCCTCAGTCATAATCTTTAAAAACATTTTTGCTTTTAAAGACATATCGATGATACTAACAGATACTGATGAATGCAATGAAGAAAATAAATGTGCTGATAAGAAAAGATATTTACTTTAGATTGAGCAGTCAGAAAATCAACTGAAATCACAAAGAATCAGCCTGGCAAGATCTAGAAGGATATACCTTGAAAAGAAAATAATTATCAAAAAAAGACCCTGCAGAGGAAACACACTGGAGTGCAATATCAGAAAAGGGGAGACCGTGAGCAAGAGTTAGAGTTCTACAGAGCGAGGTGGAGAAAGAGGGACAATCTGTTCTCAATGGTCTGTGAGATTCATCACAGAAGTCAGACACCGATATGATGCAAGTGTATGAAGTGACAGTATAAAGAAGACATAGTCTCACACATTCCATTCTTCCCTTGTCCTCCTTCACCAATACATGTTTCCTGGGCTGCGTATGCTCACAGGCACTCTGTCTCTCTGCCAATAGTCTTATTTCTTGCAGCACCTGTTATTGGAAATGTCAGATGCCTTCGCAAGGTGTAGGCCAATGCCGCTTCCATATTATCCTACATTCTGTTAAATTGTGTGACCTTCCTGCTTGTCTCAACGGAAACTGCTCGTTTGGCCTATTTATATTAATCATCTCTTTCAATAAGCATTGCAACCACTGTACCACAATGATATGGTACTTAATACGTATGAAGCAAAAATTACTGGCACAAATCAAATATCGAAAGGGGAACAGGAACTAAATCCCTCGTAATGTACCTCTTTTCATTTCATTGGAGCTAGGATCAGGGAATCATTTGCTGACTAATCCATATACGGTGATTTGTTTAATCATATTTAGAGCTTGTTTTTTCCTTCTAAATGATTGTCTTCAAGGAGATGCCATATTTCCTCTTGAACCAGTGGTACGGGGGTTAAACGTTTGACTGTTCAGACACAGGAGCCACTCTGGGGAAAAGGTGAGACAGTCGGCTTCGCTAAAGGTAGGCAACATTGGAAACCCTGTAGGGCATCCCGGAATGGCTATGCATCAGAAGCAACTTTATGGCAGTGGTTCAGTGTACTCTAGGCATTCAGTCTACCCATTTGTCAGATATGGTCAGATAATGTTAGTCTACTGGGGGACCTAAGCTAAATATCTAATATACCTTTTCTATTTATCAAAGACCTCAAACATGTTGTTTGCCAAATAATAAATTTAACAAAAGCATAAAAATATTTTAAAACTAGATTAGGGGGTTGCTGCACAACTATAAATCTACTAACAACAATTAACTGTACACTCACAAGGGGTGAATTCCATGGTGCATACATTATATTTCAATAAAATTATTTTTGTTAATCTGGGGGTGGGGGTGGGGCAGGGGGGAGACCCTAATTCTGTCATACCAGTTAGCATTTTAAGAAAGATTAATCCAAAAGAATTATTATTTTAGATATTTTAAAAAATCTCAACAGGTACAGGAGCTCCCACTCATTCTTTAGGCCATTGCTTTTATAACTGGATGATTGTATGAATTCTTTAGAAGTCTGCAGGTGAAAAAAAGAGAGAGAGATTAGCTGGGTTTTCACAAACAGAAGGGTTAGCTAGGTAACAAAATG
>NW_022111306.1:2061535-2063048 GCF_000313985.2 Echinops telfairi
CATCCTCTGGTCTAGCCAGACTTGCAAGGTCGAATTCGAGTCTGACTCACTTATTTTTAAATAAAGGAGCAATGAAAGAAACAAAAATAAAGAGACAATGAAAAAATCAGAGATTTAAGTACTTTTCATATATATATTTAAGTACTTTTCCTATATGTTCAAATTCGCTTTCTGTTGATTTTACCTGCTCTGCTTATTTGTTTAATTAATTTTAACTGTTATCATTTCCTAGACTAGATACTTCAGAGGATGGAGAGCATGGTTAGAAAATGTATATAATACTACATTTGTTTAGCTTCATTCTGATATTTCAGTTCCACATGATTATTAAAATTATAGTCTATCTTTGGGTTAAATATTGCATAAAACTCAGGGTTCACTGCTCTAATTGTTTGTGTTTCAAGCCAGGTAAGCTAGAAAATAATCGTGCCTTCTGCAAGTGTTCCCCAGTAGCAATTAAACATGAATGACCCACTGACACCACAATATGCATTTGGATAGTTTGTGCTTTAGCATCTGACATTAGCAACTAGACCACAGGTCGCTTGCTGAGGATTAAGGTCTAATAACAATTTCTAGCCAAATCAGCTTCAGACCAATTTCCTTCAGCTACTTATTACACCATGGGATATAGTCTGAGATCTGGTTTCCTATAGTTTGTTTTCCCTTTGCCAAGATTTTTCTTTCTCTTTCGAGCACATATTGGCTCACATTGTCAGAATGATTCTTACTGTCACTTTGTTTTCTCATCACTTTAGTTACATTTTGGCATTTATTATATCTGCCCTACACGTGTTCTGTTTGGTGAGAATAGTTCTCCACCTTTCTCAAACGGACTGAACTGCCAACTTCCCATAATATGCCAATTGGATAATGTCACTTCTGGATTTAAATCCTGCAATTCTTCCCCTTAGCTTTCAGGATACAATCCAAACCACTTTGCTTTGCATATAAGACTGAATCATGTGCCTGGTTTCTGTTGGCTACTTCAGGCTCGTGTGCATCCTTGTCCTTCCACACCTTTTGTTTCCGTTACCAGGAGCTCTCGGCAGTCCTTGGCTGTCAAGCCTCTGCGCCTGCGATTTTCTTGCTTTAAGATGTTTATCCTGCTCATTTGTCCTTTCTTCATCTAAGTAACTTTCACTCATTACCAAAATGCATTTGGTTTCTGCTTTTTTCTCCTGTATATTCCTCATCACATTACTGTCATCGATGAGTTAGCAGTTCTCTTCCTGTAATAACACTTAGGTTTCTTGAGAGAAAATCACAAATATAATTTGTTCTTAAACCCTGATCCTAGCCGTTTTTGTTCATATTGAATATTCATTACAGGTTTGTCAAATAAGTGAACGGGCAAATAAGGAATACTAATAGTGCTTCTTTCTCTCTCCTTCATTGCCATCAAGTGGCTGCAGACGCATAGCAACCCTCCCAGACGGGGTAGAACGGTCCTGTGGATTTCCGAAGCTGTAACTCTACAGAATTAGAAAGCCTGCTCTTTCTCCCATGGAAC
>NW_022111306.1:2067524-2068469 GCF_000313985.2 Echinops telfairi
TTCTTCCTAGATGGATCCTCACAAGACACCTGTCTTGTCTCTATATATGGTGCTTTTGTTAGAAGAAACAATCCAGCAGTGATTAGATTTAGGACCCATCTGTCTCTGGCATGACATCATTAATGTAACAAAATGAAACCTCTAGTTACAAGCAGAATTAAATTTATAGATAAAAAGGTCAGGACTTCCACATTTCTTTTGGAGGAATGCAGTTCAATCCATAATATCCAGCCAAGGCTGATGAGCTAAAGACTATAGTACATGTCAAAAGTGAATGATTTTCCTCAGGAACCACTGCCATAAAGCAGTCCTTGCTTCCTGGTTAATCATTACATATATTTATTTTCCCAGACAATTCTGCTTAATACTCCTAACAGCATCCTCAGGGCACCCTATTCTTTAAGTGTGGCTCTTTTAAGTCCTCACAATACATTCTTAAAGGAAAAATAGTCTAAAATCACCATCACACAGATAGTAATGTCAATAGAATTACACGTGTTCGGTTTGCTCCATCCAACCTGCTAGATGGACTGCCTTTTGCCCTACATTTTCATAGCTTTTAACAATGCCATTCATTCACTTAAAATATTTAATGAAAACCTACTGTATTTATAAAACTTGGCAAGGCAACGGGGACTCATCCGTAAATAGAAAAGAAAATTATTGCCTTTTATTAAAATGTAAAAACTTGCTCCTGCTTTCATAGAACTTGCTTTTCAGTGAGAATGATAGAGGACAATAATTAAGTTGAGAAAATGGGATGCTTATCAGGTCCCATTTTAAAATATCGATAATCCATAATCATTATTTTGGATAAGTAGATTTTTTAAAGTACATAATTAATTAATGAACATGCCACTCTTTTGGTCAGTGTTACAGGATAGTATATCTATATTAGCATTTTTGCAAAAATTTGGCACAGCTTCTTTCTCCTTTAAAAGAATA
>NW_022111306.1:2070503-2082336 GCF_000313985.2 Echinops telfairi
GAGGGAATACTTGAGTGGAGGCCCAATGTCCCTCTGCTACCTTAATACTAAACCTATAAATATATGCACATAGATCTATTTCCCCATCCTCATATATGAATATGTTTGTATATGTACATACCTTTTATTTAGACCTCTATAAATGCCCTTTGCCTCCTAGTGCTTTCCTCTATTTCCTTTGACTTTCCTCTTGTCCCATTATCATGCTCAGTCTTCATTTGGGCTTCAGTAATTCCTTTTGGTTACATTGCCCTTGATCAGGCCCTACCAGGCCTCCTACATCCTCCTCACCACCGATTTGGATCACTTACAACACACATTTCTTAAGGGCAATTGTGAGGAAACAAGTGCAAATATAAGAAAGCTTTCAGCTTCCTGAAATTAACCAAACTCAGATCCTGTTAAAAATGCTTCCCTTCCCGTTGGGAATTGCTCCATAACTGTTGCTGCTACTGCCACTCTTGCTTTAGGACAGACCAGTTTTGAAAGTTATCTGGAAAGAATTTGAAAGCAATCAGGCATTTAAACGGATTGGATTTTGTAGTGAAAGCGAAGAAGGGCTATCAAATGCACCCTAGGTTTTGGTTAGGGAATAGGGTAGGTGTGGATGTTTGGTGCAGGTACAGAGAATAAAGGAGGCGGAACAAAGATTTTACTGCCAAGTTTGAAACACTTGTGATACCTCTGTGGGTGTATGTGCCATACACCATTCAAATCAAAGTCCTAAAACCTAGAAAGAATTCTGGGCTAAAGATAACTATGCCAATATCTAGAGTATTCAGTGCTACTATTAGTAGTTTGCTGGTATAGTTAGGTTTTGTCAAATTAATTTTTACTCATAGTGACCCTGTGTATAAGAAAACACTGGCTGGCCCTGCACCATCTTCACATCTATTGCTATGTTTGAGCTCGTTCTTGCAGCCACTGTGTCAATTTCTCTCCTTGAGGGTTATCTATTTTGCTGACTCTCTACTTTACTAAGCATGATGTCCTTCTCCTAGAACTGATCTTTCCTAATAATGTGTCCAGAGTACTTGAGCCAAAGTGCCAACCTTGATTCTAAGGAGAATTCTGGCTATATTTCCTCCGAGATAGATTTGTTCCTTCTTCTGGCAGTCCTGGCATATTACTTAATCTTTTCCAAATCGTAATTCAAATGCATCAATCCTTTTTGAAATGTCCTTGTTCATTGTTCAGCTTTTGTCTGCATATGAGATGGTTGAAAACATTGTGGATTGAGTTCTGTCTATTTTAACCCTCAAAGTGATATCTTTGATATTGTTTTGTTTGTTTTCTTAACACTTAAACAATTATTTTGTATTCGATTTTCCCAATGTGGTAAGTGGCTCCTGACCACTGTTCCGTGGGCACTGATGGTGGAGCCAAGTAAAAGGAAATCCCCTGCAATGTCAGCATTTCCTTGATTTATCAGAATGGTGTCTATCGGTCCAGTTGTGAGGATTTCGTTTCATGTTTGTATTCCATAATTCAGTTTGTAGTCTCCGGTCTTCATCGTCAATTGCTTCAAGCTCTCTTCACTTTCAGAAAGGTTGTGTCATCCGTATTTCACAGGTTGTTAATGAGCCTTCCTCTAATCTCAATGCCATGATTTTGTTTCATATTGTCCAGGTTCTTGGATTATTTGCTCAGTATAGATTAAATATTATGGTGAAAAAATATAACCCTGATACACACATTTCCTGGTTTTAAACTACAAAGTCCCCTGTTCTGTTCAAACAACTGTCTCTTGGTCTGTGTACAGGCTCCGCAGGAGCACAATGAAGTGTTTGGGAAGGCCTGTTCTTTGTATTACTGTCCACACTGTATACTTTTGTATACTCCATAAAACACAGGTAAACATCTGTTTGGTATTCTCGGTTCTCAGCCAAGATCTACCTGATGTCAACAATAATATTCCTGATTCCACACTTTTCTTCACTATTAGAAGCCTACTCTGTCCAAAGAGATTATAAAATGTTCAATGTAGCCAAACAGCAAATATGAGCAGTGCTTATTAGCATTATTGCACATTTTCATTAGACCTAGTCATTTTAAATATAATTAAATTAAATATAAAACATATATATTTGATAATTTGTTAACCTGAAATGTGAATATTATTAAAAACTTACAGATGATACTTTCAGGCCATAATACCACATTTTAAGAGGCAGCTCTATGAGAAGACATAACAAGAGCAGCAAAAGATGATGACATTTTCTATAACTTTATTGCTCTACAAGTGGGAAGGACCCATGATTTTTAAATAATCTTAACTTGTTTGATGACACAAAGCCTGTGTGTGCCATGCTAATGAGTTTAGATATCACCTTGGTAATAAGAAGCCATCGAAAGATTTTACAAAGGAAATGGCATGATCAGAATGAACATTTTATAAAGTTAATGCTAGCATCAGAGGGAATGACGACAAGGAAAGATAAGAAAGTTACGGTTATTTCAATAATAGTAGTTTTTATCAAGTGTTCACAATAGAAGAAAAACCCTCAAACTCACTGCCCTCAGGCTGATTGCCCCTCACAGTGGGCCTATAGGACCTGACAAAACTACCCCTATGGTTTTCTGAGACTGTGGGAAAGCAGCCCAAATCATAACCACGAAGACACCAGGAACTGGTAATAAAAGTAGTTGTTGTAGTAAAAGCTAGCATATGTTGAACACACCATGTGACAGGCACTTTTCTAATCCTTACATGTAATATTTTATTGAATTCTCAGAAACATCCTATGAAATAGAAATTGTTTCCCTCATTTTATATATGAGGAAACTAAGGTCCATGAAACTCACCTAAACTCATTTATACAGCTAATTGGTTAGGGAGCGCAATCTGAACTCAGCCTCCTGCCATCCTACTGATGCCGACTACTAATGACTTTATAGGGCAGGGGAGAACTATCCCTGTGAATTTTCAAGATGTCAATCTTTATATATTTGATAACCTCACCTATCTTCTGCTGAGTGGTGTTTAACTGCTGATCTGGCAATTAGCAGCCCAGCACATAATCACTATTCCACCAAGTTTCCATAATTAGGGAGCTAGAATTCAAACTTGGACACTTGATCTCAGGCACTTAGAGTGTCTTATAGGAATTCTGGCTAAAATGCATGGGCATTTATTGGTTGTTTGGGGTAAAACTTAAAATTTTCTGAATCTTTCTAAAAACTTCATCTAAATAATCCAATTAGAAGGTCAATTAAAAGGTGAATTAGTTATCTGTCTAGATCTTTCAAAACTATTTGACTTTACACCATTCTATTTAGTCACAATAGCACAGGACAAGAGATAGGAAACATTAGTTTTAGCTCTATCCTTCCCTAGCTGAACGACCAGGTTCTTTCTGGGTCTTGAATTCTAATATCCTAGATGGAGAGTTGGACAAAATAATTTTAAGGTCCCTTCCAGACATAACATTTTATAATTCTCAATGTGAGCCAAGACACTGCTACAAAGCAGTTATTGGCAAGGCTAAGCATTTAAAATCCCCCAATAAGACTGACATCTGCAGCCCAGGCAAACCCTTGGCAGCAGTAACATGCTTGGCAAATGTTAGCTTGTAATGAGCATTCAGGATCAGCATACTGGCTCTGGCCAGGAATTTTCTTCAGCCTGTGGTCAATTTCATATAAGACTACTGGATTAGCTTGCTTGGGCTTCAGCTCCGAATGAAGAAATCAAATTTTCAAACTTAAGGTCAGCCTCTACCAAAACATATTTCCTAGGTATACCTCACATGAAGTTACAAAGCCAGAGAGAAAGAGCAGTCAGATGGGATCTAAGTAAAATGTCTAGATACCAAAGCACTGAGTGAATGATAGTTGAACACAATATATTCATTATCTCTTTAAAGCTTTTTAATTCTACCCCTCTTCCTGCTCAAAAATAAAATTACATAGTCCAAATAGATTTAGAGTGATTGGTAAAATTCAGCCTCCCAGCTCAAGTCCCCCAAGTCCTACTCTTCAGGGCCAACCATTATTCACACTTTCTTTAATATCATTTCACAAATATTCTACTTTTCTATAAGCATCTATATCATCATTTCCCTCTACATTTTTTGATTATATTTGATTATATACATATTTGATTATATAACACACCTTTTTCTGAAACTTGCTTTCATTATTAAATATATTGAACATCTTTTCTTACCAATGTGTAGACATACATATTTTTAATTCATTTGTACTATCGAGGCTGATGAAAATTATTTCCCTAAAATTGATCCAACTCATAATGACCACATGTATTGCAGAATAGAACTATTCCATAGATTTTGCTAAGATGTAATCTCTTTAAAAACAGTTTTATTGATATATATATATAATCCACCTACCATACAATGCAATGCAGTGGATTAAATCTATGAAAAAGTGTTTTGTAATCATCACCACAACCAATTTTAGAACATTTTCTTTATTCTAGTATTCTTTGTGATTATTTCACCATTATCCCCAAGCTTCCCCTGCCATAACCCTAAATAACTATTCATCTAGTTAATATTGCTATAGATACACCTATCCAAGTCTTACCCATTTGTTGGTATATGTAAGAACAGGGGGAAATATATATAAATATATATAAATTTATTTGCCTTACAAATTAAACTGTTTACTTCCTAGTCTCTCAATGCACCCTCCAACCAGAAGTTAGCAGCCACAACAGAGACTAAGCTCCTGGGTAAAGCTTAGAACTAAAGCAAACATACATTAACTACTCTCCTGTAGCTTATGCTAATACTGTTTTTTCCACTAGTATTCTTCAAACTGTAGTCTCATCCATTGCCCAAGGCCCAGCTCCCTCCTGTAGTTAAATAGCTCCAGCCAGTTGGAGAGAGTTTCAGTCCTGGGGAAACAGAGGAGCTGTTGAAATCTGCAATGCAGTAGGTTCTAGAGGTTGGTAGAAGTGTTCCTCTTTTGTTTTGAGAAAGGAAACACAAAACTCTTCACCCTTCCAGAAAAAATGGAACCCAGTATTTGCAAGTTTCCCAGTGGCTTTCCCATCACAGGCTTGGTAGCCTGTAGAACCAGTGCCCACAGATGCCAGACAGATTGCCCTTTGATCAGAAGCCCCTCCTCCCTGGGGTATCTACTATAATACCTCTTTTAGACCCTAGGACCATGCATAAGGAGCAGATAGTTCTGAGCTGTCCTGGAATCCACTGTTATAAGCACAATAGCAGAAAGAATGTGCTCTCCCCATGTAATATACAGGGTTGATAAAGGACTCTGGTAGATGCATTATACCCATCCTTTACCCTAACCACAATAATGTCTGGAAACTGTTCCCTCCATTTCAGCAACACACAACCTCCTTTACCCTTCCAAGTAAAATTACATCTTCCATAACCCTCGCCTCCAACTCATTAAACATTACTGTACCTAAGGGAAGGCTTCCTATTAGTAATACCACCAATTGAAACCTACCTAAACCCTAATCCTCTTCCTCACCCAACTAACACTCCCTCCTCTTCTGTGCACCATATATTTCCACACCTATCTGATCCTCTCCTAACCTACAGAGCCAGCCCCTCCACCCTACACATCCCAGAAGATTACATTGCATCATCAGCAAGATGGATTCAAGCAGCAGCCAACACCTGAAGCTACCATAAACAAATCTAGAGAATCAAAAGCCAATTACTGAAGATGACCCAAACCTGATGATTTATATAGAAGAAGCAGCCCTTGAACTGCTAGGGAAAGAGTGCTTGAGAATATTGCTTAGGGCCATACAGGAAATTAGGGGAAATCCTAAAAACAAATGAAAAAATAAAGATACTAGAATCCTCACACTGAAGGGAAGTTCAGGAGTTAAAGAATTACTTAGCAGAAGTAGATAAAAAGGTAAATGATATCAACAATAAAATGGCAGAGATGGAAAACCAGATCAGGAATCTTGAAGAGAACCATGCAGAATTCAGCAAAGGAGAGAGACAGCCAAACAAAAATGCCAGAGTCTGAAGAAAGCCTGGAGAGGAGGGGGTGCCATGAAGCACAACACTACCAGTTTATTGGGCTGCCGCAGTAGGAAGAACAAAATAAGCCTACAGTTAAAATAGTAAAGGAATTTTTGGAAGAAATTTCTCCCAATTTCACAAAGGAGGCGATAATAAGCATTCAGGAAGCAGAGAGAACACCAATTCAATTACCCCCACCACACACACAAACAAACAAACACACCAAGACATACAGTAGTCAAATTACCCGATTGCAAGGAAAAGGAGAGAATCAAAAGAGCAGCTAGAGCAGCAGTTCTCAATCTGTGGGTCACGACCCCTTTGGAGGTCAAATGATCCTTTCATAGGGGTCACCTAAGACCATCAGAAAACACATAAATATTGCAAAATATATAAATACATATTGTTTTGTGATTAATCACTATGCTTTAATTATGTTTCATCATGTTCAACTTGTAACAATGAAAATATATCCTGCATATCAGATATTTACATTACAATTCATAACAGTAGCAAAATTGCAGTTATGAATTAGCAATGAAAATAATTTTATGGTTGGGGGGGTCACCACAACATGAAGAACTGTATTAAAGGGTCGCAGCATTAGAAAGGTTGAGAACCACTGAGCTAGAGAGATAAAAACAGTCACGTATAAAGGTAAACAGAGAAGAATAAACTCAGACCTCTCTGCAGAGATGCAGCAGAAAAAGAAGCAACTGGAGCAAGATGTTCTGAAAGTTGAAAGACAAGAATTACAATACAAGAATCCTTTATCCAGCAAAGCTCACCCTCAAATATGAAGGAGATATTGTCTTCCCTGATAAGGAAACATTTTGAGAATTTGTAAAAACAAAGAAGTATTTCAAAAAATATTTTCCACTTCTTTATGGGCAGAAAACCAACAAACACAGACACAAACCATGGGACCATCACAGGATGTAATACCACCCAGAAATCAACACACTGAAAAGAGTATCTGAAACATTACAGATCCCATGGAGATACAAAGACAAGACCAGTCTTCACACAAACACACCATTCTATACAGGAGAAGAAAGTTAAATGCCAAACACAAACAGTATGAGATGACAACAACTAGTCTACATTTAGATTTAATTATACTGAAAGCTAATGGTTTAATTGCCTATATTAAAAGACAAAGGGTAGCAGACTGGGTTAGACAACAAAATCCATCAAGCTGCTGCCTTCAGGAGACACATCTCAAACTCACAGACAAAAATAGACTGAGAGTCAAAGGATGATGAATAATTTACCAAGAAAATGGCAATCAAAAGAACACAAGGGTCTTTGGGGTTCTCAATATATAAAATCATATCAAAAAAAATCATATCATCTGCAAATAATGATAAGTTCACGTCTTCTTTCCCTAGGCGTGTACCTTTGACATCCTTCCATGGCCTTATATTATTAGGTAGGACCTCCAGGACAATTTTGAATAAAAGTGGGGCAAGGAACATCCTTGTCTGGTTCCTTTTCAGTATGAATTATTTTGTCTAGTCTTCATTTATTGTAATAGGTTTATATCCCTTCCAATCCTATTCTTTTTTGAATGTCTAATTAGGAATGGGTGTTGAATGTTGTTGAATGCATTTTTCTGCATCTATTCTTATTATCATGTGGTTCTTTTCCTTTTTGTTCTCAACAAAAGGTTGAGATAAAGGATAAAGGTGATGGAATTTTGAATGTTGAGCAATCCCTGCATCCCTGGAATGAATCTGACTTGGTCATAATGAATTATTATTCTTATGTACGTTGTATTCTAATGGTGAAGATTTCATTAAGGATTTTTGAGTCTATGTTCATTAGAGATATTGGCCTGCAGTTCCCTATTCTTGTCTGATCTTTGACTGGTTTGGATATCAGTGTTATACTAGCTTCATAGAATGTGATTGGGAGTGTACCATCCCTTTCTATGCTTTGGAAGATCTTGTATAGAATTGATGTCAGCTCTTCCCTGAATCCTTGGTAGAATTCTTCTGTGAACCCATCTGGGTCAGGGCTCTTTTTAGTTGGTAGTTCCTTGATAACCTTATCTATTTCTTCTTTTGCTATGGGTCTGGTCAAGTTCTTGACGTCTATATGAGACAAGCAGGGGAGGGTTTGTTTTTCTAGGTATTTGTTCATGTCTTCCAAGTTGTTGTATTCCTTGGATTGCTATACACAACTGATGATTCTATAGAAAAAGCGGTCTAGAAGGTAGTACAATAGCCTTCACAATAGCCAAAAATACAGTGAAATATGTAGGGCTATACCTAACCAAAAAACAAAACCAAAAAAAGATCCATACGAGTAAAACTATAGAACATTATTACAAGTAACCTAAAGGGACCTTAACAAATGGAAAAATATTCCATGCTTGTGGATTGGAAGACTCAATATTGTAAAAAGTCATTTCTACCTAGGGTACTATATAGGTTAAATGTAATCTCAATACAAATATCAGCATCATTCTTCATAGAAATTGAAAAACTGACTAACAACTTTATATGGAAAGGGAAGAATGCCAGAATTAGCAGAGAATTCCTCAAGAAAAAGAATAACGTTGTTGGGCTTGCATTAACTGGATTTAAAATGTATTATACCATCATAGTTGCCAAAATTGAATGGTACTAGTATAATAGAAACACGGAACCCTGGATAAGAACCCAAAACTCAGACATAAAATCAGCAGAATATATACAACTGAGCTTTAATAAGGATCCCCCAAATTAAAATGGGAAGGAGGTGCCCTTTTCAACAAATTTTGCTAGAGGAACTGGATATCAACCTGCAGAAGAAAGAACCAAGACCCTAACCTCACCCCATACACCAGACCAAATTCAAGGTGTATCACAGACTTCGAGGTAAAACCCCAAACTCTCAGGATTGTCCATGAAATAATTGGAACAAAGTTAAGAACCTTAACACGGGGACTATAAGGACTATCATCAAGAATGAATGCTATACACCCAGAGAAGATAAAACACACAAGTGAGACATACAGACAAAACCCTAAAGATAAAACACTTGTATGTCTCAAAAGATGTCATCAGAGGTTAATGAGAGAGCCCACATACAGAGAAAAGATATTTAGTAATGACACATCAGACAAAGGTCTTATTACAAAAATCTACAGCACCCTGCCACCTTACAATAAGAAAAAAAAACCCAAAACCCAAAATGAATCACCAACTGAAGAGGTGGGCAAAGGACTTTGCACAGAAGATTCACAAAGGAGGAAATTCAAATGGCCAGTAAACATGTGAAAAATGTTCCTGATCATTAGCCACCAGGAAATGCAAATTAAAGCAACCATGACATACAACCTAATACCCACAAGGATAGCCCATTTCATACAAACAGAAAGCAACAAATGTTGGAGGGGGTGTGGTGAAGTAGGAACTCTTATTCACTGTTGGTCTTGTAGACACGTACAGCCCTTGTGGAAAACAATTTGGTGATACATAAAACACATGGAAATCAAGGTTCCTTACGGCCCACCAATTCCCCAAAAGAAATAAGAAACAGATCAGACCAGATATATCTGTGCTCCAATGGTCATTGCTGCATAGTTCACAATCACAAAGAACTGAAAGCAGCCTAAATTTCCATCAATAGATGGATTAAAATACTCTGGTTTATTAATGCAGTACTACACATCCTTAAAAAAACAGTGATAAACCAAAGAAGCATCTTATCTCATGAAAGAGTTATGCTGACCAAAGTTAGCCAAGCACAAAAGTACATCAGTCCACTGAGGTAAGTTCAAACGACAGAACTGGCACAGGGGAAACTGTACATATCACACAGTTTCTGGGCTGAGGGCCAGATACTCTGGGAAGAGTCAGACCAAACACAATGATGCCCACATCATCAAAGCAAAGAAAGAAAGAGAGAGAGAGAGAGAAAGGAGAGAGAGAAAGAAAGAAAAGAATAAAAAGATGCAGATAGCACATGTGTGGAAAGACATCTCTCAAACACACCCCTATTCCACCCCCTTCGTATGCCTTCACATCCACAGAGGGGTGAGGGAAGAAAAAACCATGGCAATGGGGGAGCAGGACCCCTATCCACCCAAAGGGAAGGTATTGTTTACGACTCCACAGGAAATGGAATGAGAAAGTAGATCTCATTCCAGTGCACCACACCGAGAGGACTGCAGGACTGGCCTCAGCTTGAGACATGGCATCCCCTCTAGAGACGACAGCACTGCGGAGGACAGCACTGAATGTATAGTTTGGGGGGTGTAACCGGGTTGACCCACCCACATGGGGGCAAGCCAAGAGGGGAGTGCAACAGACCATCAATGGGAGCAAAACCAACAAGTCCCTGAGAAAGCTCGATTCTAGACTTCTGACTTGGAGGGCAGTGCTTGGCGCCTCATCTGAACTGGTTGGAGGGTATTCACAAGGGGCCACATGGAAAATCTAGAGCTGTAAGGGGGTGAGGAGTGGGGCGCTAGACTGCCCCATGCTTGACTGCAAGAAGAAAGAGCAATGGACTCATGTAGAAGACATGCCCCTTGGACAGGAATGCTGAGGACTAAAAGGATATAACGGATGTTAGACATGTGAGTCTTGGGAATGGGAACCCGGAAAGAAAAGGGACCGATGGACTATAACAGGACCTGCTTGCTATTAACAGAGGAATACTCCTCTACTCTGGGTCAGGACAAAGTTAGACTTGGAACTATTTGCACGGTCTCTCTTTTTTCTATTTTTTTGGTTTGTTTTCTTTTGTTTTTCTCCTTTGGTGTCTATCTATATAAGGTAGGCAGGATAAGCAATCCCAAGGAGACAGCAACAGGATGGAAGTTTCTGGGGGGAGGGGAGGAATGGGCGGGGAGCATGGGAGAGGAGGAGGGAGGGAAGGGCAGTGAGAAGCCAATAATATCAGGGGCAGGGGAATCGCAAGGAATATAAAACCAACAGTGAGAAGGGTGTAGCATTCCAGATCATGTTTGATCAATTGAAATGTATCCGAGAGGAATAACTGAGAGGTGAACAATAGGTAAACATATATTTTTTTTGTTTTTTGGGTAGGAGGAATGAAAAAGAGGGAAGAAATAAAAAGTAATAAACACATATATATGTAAATATATTAATATATAAGTATGTATATGTGTAAGTATATAGAGATTGTTTTATTAGTATATATATGTATATGTGTATAAATACAATAAGGAAACATATGGATTTTGAGCCTCTACTTAAATCTTACCTTAGCACAAGAACAGTTTATTCTAATAATGTGGCAATGTATGATCATTCCCAACATGATCACTAAAGACAAAATGTGTGCATAAGCAAATGTGGTGAAGAAAGCTGATGGGGCCCAGCTGTTAAAAAAAATTTTGCCAGGGGTTTTAAAGGCTTGTAGTTAAATAAGTGGCTATTTAGCAGGAAAGTAGCAAAGCCCACATGAAAGACGCACACCAGCCTGTGTGATCACAAGGTGTCGAGAGGAATAGGTATCATAAGCTCAAAGACAAGCAATAATATTGATGTGAAGAAGCACAGACAAAGTGGAGACCCCAAACCCACCTGTATGACAATTGGACAGTCCCTCACAGAAGGGTCATATGGAAGGGAGGATATATCCAGGTGCAGTGGGGCACTGATGAACCACATAAGTATCCTCAAGTCCTTTAATATTTCCTCCCCTTACTATTATGGTCTCACCTTTACTTCATTAATATTGTTAGACCTGTGCATATTCATTCACATAATGAAAGTCCCTTGTCCCTGGGTTTGTTAACACCACTTCCCTTCCCCCACCTCCCCCTCTCCCATGTCCCCCTGAAACTGTCAGTCCTGTTGTTTTCTCCTCCAGATTGTTCATCCAGCCTATCTTATTTA
>NW_022111306.1:2083076-2103928 GCF_000313985.2 Echinops telfairi
GGGGCTTAAGTGGAGAGCAAATGTTTTGAGAATGATGAGGGCAATGAATGTACAAATGTGCTTTACACAATTGACGTATGTATGGATTGTGATAAGAGTTGTATGAGCCCCTAATAAAACGATTTCAAAAACAGAACAAAAAGAATAACAACTAAAAAACCCATCATGTTTGAACATATCTCCTCCATCAGTGGACAGTTGCAGACAATATCTCTTAATGATACACTTTGCCTTAGTACTTCAAAAACACCTAGTAGAAGAAGGGGCTTCCAACGGGATCTGCTGGGCCAGTTCAATTGCAGACAGAGAAGTCAGCTCAGGAAGTTACAGTGCCTCTTTTAAAGGGCACAAGACACTCATGGATCTTATTATGAGCAGAATTTGAATCCCTCGAAGATGGCCTAACTGTTGTTTTTAATTGGCATAAATCGAAGAACAAGAATCCTTTGGGAAAGGCGAGGTACACTGCTTTTGTAAGTGAGTAGATCTACATGGAGGATATATTGGGGGGGAAATCGCTTCACATTTTGCCATTTTTTTTTACTAAAGAGCTCTATGAGTTTGTAGCGTTAATTTTTGTCTTACCCTCATATACACATGGAATAAAAATATAATGAAGCAGTATAGATTTTTTTTTAATGTGTAAACATGGAACAAAGAGCTGATTCACATTTCTAGGAATTGTTAATAGGAGTGGCTCCAAAAAAGTCCTGGGAAGTGGAATCAAAATATGGACTTTTTCTACAAACATTTTGAAGCCCCCTTGTATATTTATTAAATTTGGGGGAAACAACATGTTGGTTAAATAGAAGATTAAATTCAACTCCATAGCAAAATGGAAATTAGATTTAGCAATTTTCATAGAATGAAGTAGTCTGCTAAAGAAATGAAAATACTTACAGACATGGAAGTCTCTCTATCAGATAGTAAATGAAGATCCAACACATCATATTAGACAGAAGATTGGAAAGATAACATTACAAGGGAATTTAATGCCTAATGATTGTCTAAGATGTTATTAATTTTTAGAATAAATGTTAGATTGAAAGGTTGAAATGATGCTTATATTTCTTAGATTGAATAATATCCCCTGATCTTTGGAACCAAACCTTTTCTACAAGTAAGGAGAGGATATATCAGTAATCATAGCCTATAAAAATAAATACTTTTAATGAATGAATTTATAGTGACTAAAAAAGAGTGATGATAAGGTTTGAAAAAATGTCTAAGATAGAAATTAGATCAAAGTTAAAGTACTTTAAATATTTTTATTGTTTAGGAAGAGGCAATAGTCAATTTTAGACTCTTCTAAGTAAAACATACGTGTTAAAACTTAGAGCTAATCAATAAAAAGGTAGAATTGAGTGGTTAAGTTTTAATCTATAGATGGGAAATGCAATCAAACCACATAAAATCAGAAAAGAAGAAGGGGAAGGAAAAACAAAGAATATGAAATTTTGTAGAAGTCCTGGGGGATGCAGTTCTGCACATTCTTTCACAAGTCATGTTTACATGGATGCTAAATAAGAATGTTTGGAAAGATATTAATTCACAAGAGTTGGGCAAGTTGAAGGGCAGACAGCATTTTTGAAGATGAGAATAAAGATACAATTTTAACTGAAATCAGAGACTCAAGAAAGGCAAATATTAAGATAGAAATAATAGCATCAAGGCTTCACTCTGAATTACAATAGAATTACTAGATGAACATAATATGTTCCTATTGTGTTTGATTTTAGTCTTTTGAAAATATTAGCATTCGTTTATGGCTAAGCATAGTTATTCTTGCTAAACACTCTGTGCACTTGAAGTGCACCCTGCAATTGCATGGAACAATCTCAAAATGCCAGTCTAATCAACACTGTTAACAATATAAGTGATATTCTTATTGGAAAAAAATTGGCATAGTTTTTTGTTATTTTTGCCTAGATTATCAATTGTTGAAGGGTACTGCAATTTCATATTTATTTCTCTTGAACTACTCTAGTTTATGCTTCATATATTTTTGAAGCTGTGATGTTAGGCATATACACATTTATAATTCTTATTTCTTTCTTATGAATTATCCTATTTTGGAATCATACAATATTCCTCTTTACCTTTAAGACTATTGCCTGTCTTTGTAAGATAATACTCTAATCACGCTAGTTCAATGTTGGATTGACAACGTGACTGGACCAGTGGGTTTAAGCAAACACTATTTGTGAAGATGATGCCGCACGGGGCAGTGTTTCATTCTGCTGGACAGAGTCCCTCTGACGCTGAGCCCACTCGATCTCACCTAGCAATCACAACTTTCTTAGGATTTCCTTGAGTGGCACATTCATTCTTTTTTACCATGTCTATGTGTATTTCATGTACATCTCTTGTAGAAAAAATATGGTTGGCTCTTGAGTTTTAAAATTTATTCTGAGGATTTCTCTCTTTCAATTGCAGCTTCATGTTCATTTACATGTAAGGCGTTAATTAATATGTATGGTTCCTTTTTCTCTATTGTTTTACTTGCTATGCTGGTTTTTTTTAGTTACTGGTTTACTTTTTTATGTTTTCGAATTCAATATTTTTCCTAAATTCCACTAATTATATTTTTTGCTCCATATCTCCACATGTTTTTGCTAGCGATTGCTCCCTGGATAATAATATTTTAACCTTCATATATATATATGAAGGTTATATATATATATGTATATGTAACATGTCATTCTTATCATAATGCATAAGATTTTTTCTGAGCACTTACAATATATTCTGTTATTATTTTAACACTGATTATGATGGAGTTATCTTTGTTTATTTTTAGGCTTCTTGGTTTTGAGGAGTTTCTTTGATAATTGGTTAGCTATAGTCACCCAATTATTTTGTTTCAAATAAATTCTGTCAGTGTCTTGTACATCTGTAGCACTAACTACATAAAATCTGGACTGCGTTCTTTTGTGCCATATGTCCTTGCAATTCTGTACACTTTCCTTCAATTTTGGTTCTCCCAGTTCTCTATAGTTAATATTTTCATCTCCTATCAAGCTTATTGATTCTTTCTTTCACTTTCTCTTATCTGCTGTTGATCCATGAGGTAATTTTCTTTCAGGTATTACACGTTTCTGTTCTAGAATTTTATTTGATTCTTTTTGCTATTTTCATTCATTTGCTATGATCTTTAATTTATCCAATATTGTTCAATCATTTCCCTACCAAACAAAAAGTTATTTTTTAATACCCTGAGTATATCCATAAAAGCTGTCCTAAGGTCTTTGATAATTTGAATATCTGTTTAATCCTGGATCAGATTTTATTAAAAACTTTTTCTTAAAACAAAAAAACCCAAAAAACTCTTTCTTGAGGTTGGGTCATAATTTCCTGCTTCAATATATATCTAGTCATTTTTTTCAGTTTATTATGAATATATGTTGTGGATACCAAATTTAATTATTCTCTTTCCAAGAGAGTCATTTAGCTGGCAGTTAAGTGGGCTAACCTTACATGCTCCCCTCTTTCTCCGTCTCCAGTGTTTGGAAAGCTAGTTGGACCCTCCACTGAGCCCGTTCAGCGTGTAGTTGCCATTTTTAACACATTCTTGTCGGTGCCTTTCAAAGATTTGGGCAGAGCTTATATGTTACATGGGGGATTCAATCTGCCCTTGTCCACTTTGTGGGATTTTACCGTTAGTTTTCCAGTGAACTTTCCAGCCCCTGAAACTTTAACAAAGTAAGATTGCGGCTTTCTTTCTTCTCCACCTGGATCATACAAATCCCAAGAACCTCCAGATAGTTGCTTTTATATTATGTCCATATATATATGTTTTTTAAGAGAAAAGATTGGTTTTATTTCAACATTCTATTGAACTTTTCATAATACACAATTTACTCAAAACATGAAAATATTAGGGAGACAAAAACAACTTAAAAATTAGACAGATACCTCTTCAAGCTGAGGTACTATTGTCCAATCACATTTTTTGTTTGTTATTCTGCTATACAACTTTGTACCACACCAATGATACTTAATGACTCAATGCGAGACATTGCATATTCAGTTTATATCAGACAGAGTGGAAGCAAGCCAATGAGAAATTACGTACAACCTTATGAAAGACCAAGCATAAGTGCCAAAGTATCACTTACATTCAAGTGCAATATGAATTGTTACCATGGGCATTTTATTTGCTTATGCAAATTTAGAAATTAATTTAAATTATTTTCCTAATTATTATTCCTATGTCTAAATTTCCTATTTATTTGAAAATATGGTATAATTTGAAAAATAAGTGATGTGCTATTATAGATATTATATTATAGATAATTATATGTTACATATTATAGATTTTATAGATAAATATCCTAGTTATGTGATTTTTTTTATTACACCTTAAAACAAGAGCATCTAAGACAGGGATTTATGGAACCTTTTTACAAGGTTTAATAAATAATGGAGTGAGTCAAGTCACAGAAATACTTCTGATCTCGACATCTAGACCCTGTTAGGTTGCAGCAGTAATGTACTTCAACCAAAGAACTGAGCCCCACCTTTTATTGATCCCTCAGTAAGTGAAGTTGATCTGTTTGACCAAAATGTTTGCAGAGATTCACAGATCAGAAGCTTTTCAGAAATCTCAAGGGCAGAGGAAGAAAATACCCAGAAATGAGGTTCCCAGGTATTTTTATAAATTGAAGCCCCGATCATTTGCAAACAAACATTAATTTGTAAGCCAGACAAGATCTATAACTAGTCACAAGTCATCTCACCCCCAACAGTCCTCTGCCCTTTTGTTCAGGCTTGGTGGCATACCCGACAAGTCGACCGTTCAGAGCCAGAGTGAGCACAATGGAAAGTCAAACACATTTTTTTTTTTCAAACAGGAGGCATTTATTTTTAGTGATTATTTCCACCTGGCAGAACACAAACCTCTGTGAAAGAAATAAACCCTGATACTGCTAAGACCAGTTAGCTATGGCACTTGCCAGAGGTCACAGCAGCATGCAGAGCGATTTCTTCATTTCTTACTGTATTGCAGAAGACTACGGATCCTACATTCCTCAAAAGAGGTTACGGATCTTCTACATTAAGAAGCTGAATTTTTCACCTTTAGACTTTAATATAGTACAGGAGAATACATTTAGAAAATCTCTCTGTTTATGAGAATTCAACAGACACAAAATCAAAGCATAAACTCCATGACATTTCCCTTGAATGTGACAAACCTTTGTTACATAAATCACCAGAGGGGAGAATCCCAAGTCTCTGAAAAGCGCAGCAGGCTTTCATCTCCACTTCTCTCAGTCAGACCTTCACGGGATCAAAGCGGTGGCGGCGAATGCTAATCCCTGTGAAACAGGGAGCGTTCTAATCTCGCTAACCTCATTTACAAGCTGAAGGATTTCGGGATATGTATAAAGACAGGGAATTACTCAAACCTCAAAGTGAATGATCATCTTTCTACCCCAAGGAACTGTTCATAAATTTTAATTTATAAAAGTAACTATAATACTTATGAAAAGAACCCTAACACTACAAACATCATAATCTGTAATATACGTCTGAATCCAGGGGAGTAGTATTAGAGCTAATTTTCAAACATTTTATATTCAAAGAAAATACACTATCATTGACTGTTTTTTAAAATAGCTGCTATTTATTAACTATTTGGTGGAGCTAGAGTTAAATACTTTATATACACGTTTTCTAAATTTCCACAGAACGATGTAGGTAATGTTTTGTTATTATTATTACCATTTTACACTGACAAAACTGAAGGCATATTCTCTGTTTTCTCAATAGCAAGTAGCTAGTGTCATAGTATATCAAGCAATGTTTGTAAGCAACAGAAAATACTCTAGATGTTTCAAGAAAAAAGATTTATAGAATAAATAGGTGCTTATAAAATTGCTGGAAAGGTAGGAAAAATTCAAGTCTGGAGTTCAAGGACAATTGGTTTTTAGGTCACACAATATAACTGGGAACTACTTCATTGAGAATGCTTCATTGGGAGTTCATCACTATTGTTTTATGATTGGCTTATATCCGGTCATATCTTTGTGTTGCCAGAGATGCCACAGCCATATTCAGATATTGCCTGTCTCGTTTCTGCTTTATGTGAGTAAATTTTGTTGGCAAAATCAATAAGCACATCTAATAAGAGAAAAACAGTTTATAATACAGAAGAGAAGATAAAAGCGTATAACTAGATGTCAAGTCATGTTACTTTACAATATAGTCAATCCCTTTGTTCTGCATTTGTAATGCTCCTCTACCAATAGTTCCGGATACCAACAATAATTTTATACCTGTGCATGCCTTGCTGTAGAGTCAGATTCATAGTGGCCCTATAGGATACAATAGAATGACCCCTAGAGCCTCAAATGCTGTAGTCTCTCGTGGAGCCCCTGTGGGTTCTACCTGCCAGCCTCTCACTTAGCAGTTTAACACTTTACCACTGTGGTACAGGTGCTCCTTAATACTAATATAGCCAAAAAAAACCCTAGTGAATCTTCCTTACCTACTGCTGCCAGTTCCAAAAAGGAAAAGACAAAACCTAGTTGTCATTGTATCCACCGTGGATGATGCTCGTTCGTATGCCAGTCCCATCACAATTGCACCTTGAAATAATACAATTTACAAATTTATTATGATTGCACTGCCTATCTTGGAGAGTGGACACTCCTTTGTGAAAAGAGGTAGTGTGGTAGTTATATAATCTGTTGTCAATTTGAGACTTATGAGTGAAGGAGTGGAGTTTAGACTGTCAATTGGGTCCCAGCTTGATGACCTCCTTTGGAGGCGCTAAGGAGATAAATAGCTCGTTGGAGGCAGGACAGGCTCACTCCCTGCGAGACATGCATGCTGACAAGACACATGGAGCTACACTAGAGTCCTAGAGATGAAGGAACCATGTGGTGATGCCTGCCAGAGATGAGATACCTCTACCACTACTAGATCCACAAGACTTTCCACCCACTGTGGCCTGGGATCTTCCTGCATTCAACCTCATTGCATGTGTTTCATGAGTCTGAAGAGGAATTTGTAGATTGGTATTGGACATATGGGTTAATAGTGGACTTATGAACTTGATCTGGACTGGGTGGGATGTTTTCTCAATATTCAATTTTCCTTGCGTATAAAGCTCTTTCTTATATCCATGAGTGTCTATGAATTTGTTCCTCTAGTCTACCCAGACTAACACAGGTAGCTTCCTCTTCTTCAAAGACACTGAAGTGCGGCTATTTCAAACCCCATTTGCTCCTTTGGCAATCTGTAGGAAGAAATGGAATCTAGAGTGAGGCTTCAAACATTTGAAATGTTGTCAGGCAAACGAGGCGTTAGGTGGCAAGGAAAAGCATTGTAGGATTAGTGGTTGGAGGACCATTGCACTTCTTATTATTTAAATGAGCAGAGGGATAGTATTGAAACTTTTAGCTCTTTACTGATAATTTCAAGAGAAATAGAGCCATACTAAAGTCATGATCTCCATCTTCATTTATTTATATTTTGTATCAAATAAAAATATATGAAATTTAGAGAAAATGGAGGGCAATCCATTTATTTATACATCTCAAAAATGAAGTATTATAAATTAATGTATCTTATAAATGTGTTCAGGGACTGATGACACATTTGTGTACTCTAGCACCGATTTCACATTCCTGCTTTAGACTTATAAAAAGCTTCTGTTTCACTAGTACCAAGCACACAGCAATAGGTAGGCTGTAGCTATGCTTACATAATTTCAAAGCTTTGTTGACTAATCTCTTGTACCAAGACGTTATATACTTCATGCTGTTCTAGTGTTTCTGTATTCTTTACATTTGTTTTTGTACAATTTCCCCAGCTCTTGATAGCTAGAACATTTTAGAAGTGGAACTGGCTCAGAGAAAGCAGGTTGCGGTGATGTGGTTTGAAAACAATAACACCAAATAGGCAGTTGTCTAGCTTTATGAATGGCCGGTAGATGATGGATAGATTCATATGCGGGTAGATAATTAAATTTAATAGATAGAGTGGTGAAAATTGCACTCACCAGACTTCCAGCAGGGAAGATTATTGAATTTTTCTTGGAAAAAAATATTAAAAAGCAATTTTTGGTGGAAGGTGGCAGGATCAGATAGAGAGTTAATTATGACCAGATATCTAGTTGCCCATATTTCTTGATAGTAAAACCCTCATATTTTAAATGGACTCCAGACTTTCAAGAATACTGACTACATTTTCCAGGTTCCCTTGAGGCTACTGTGTGAACAAATATCTAATACTAGCAAACGAGTGGAGCAGAAGTGTTCCATGCGATTTTTTGAAAACACATTTAAAGACAGATACGTGTGGGGTTGTAGCTTTCAGCTGGTACTTTCTTGATGCTGATGACTGGAATACAGGTATGTCGTCTGGGGCTGCACAGCAGTCTTCAAACAGAGGCTGGGAACCACGGCCGGAGAATAACAACAGAGCAATGTGATGGATGGGGCCTGGACTCCTGTAATTCTTGAGCACCATACCCAGAGAGAGAGAGACACATACGCCTAGCACTTTGTATTGCATCATGCTTCCATCTAGTTGGCATATGAATATGAAATATTTAGGGTTACCTATCTTGGGACACTATAATTCTATCATGTCATAATTTTTTAATTGCATAAAATATTCGTTTTATATGAGTAGTGCAAGTCCTTTTTATTTCCTTCCATTGTCACATCTTTTAGAAAAAAGGAAAAATGATGGAGGCGTGTCCTTATGTATTGCTGCGACTTCAGTCCACTCCCTAGGCAGTGGATTTAGACCTAAGAGTAAACACCAGAGACCTTATATGATGTGTTCTTTGGCCTGTGCTTGGATGGAAGTACCAAGCATCAGCTGCACTTCCTCTTGGAAAGCATGGGAAGGTAGGGCAAAAGCCAAAGTTCAAACACACAAGACACTAAAAAGAAACCACGAGGTAGAAAGGGGCTCAGGGTAAAATAGAAGGAGGGCACAACAAACAAAGATAAGGCGTAGGTGAGTCACCACAATGGGTGACTCAGGTCAGGGGCAGGAGAGAACTGCTGTTTAGAAGAATGAATTACCCCAAGAGCTCACCAGGTTTGTGGGGAGTGGATTCTACAGCCTCCCATATTCTGAAGGATTCAATGTTTTATTCTATGCAATGATGTATGTTGCCTCAATGTGATAATTCATTTGATATGTCAATTTGACGAGGCTCTGTTACTCAGTTGTTTGGTCAAGCACTAGCTTTGCTGTCATTATGGAGTAGTTACAAATGAATAAATCAGTGGAACTTAAGTCGAACAGAGAGCCATCCACCCCTGTCATGTTTGTGGGCCCCATTAAATCGGGTGAAAGCCTTAAGAGCAAAGAAGTAGTTTTCAAATACAGGGCTTTCTACTCCCATGAAGAGTTACAGTCTCAGAAACTCACAGGAGCAGGTGGGTCGCTGTGGGTCAGTGCCAACCTGATGGTAGTGAGTTTGGGTTTGGGGTTTTGATCTTCTGTCTTCTGATGTTAAATAGAGATTTTTCTAGAATCCTTCACTCTTTTTGTTTTATGCCTTCATTGTGAATTAAATGAAAGTTAACAGAGCAGGTCATTCTTCTTACATTCAACAATTAACACAAATTTTACTTCACCTCATCCACTGCAATTCTCCTTTCTACATATGTTTCCTCTTTCCAGCCCTCCTTCCTATCTAACCCTCTGACTTTGTGGTTGGGTAAATGCTGCCCTTTCCATCTTAAATGGTTTATTATTCTACTACAGGGCTGAATTCAATTCCAGACCTGGAGGATGATTAAGAGTCTTGGTCAATGAGGTCCCAGTATACATCTGAGCAGTAAACCTGGTCTCTTTCATTATGCTGAATGTCCCTGTTGGTTTTAGGTGCCATTGGGTCAGATCCAACTCACAGCAACCTTAAGTACAATGTAACAAAACACTGCCTAGTTCTGCATCATTCTCAAAATCATTGAGCTCTGTTGCATTCATTGTCTCATCTTCTTCTTAAAAAAACACACACAATCATTTTATGCGTTTTAATACAGATATCATTCCACAATCACATCAAGCAATATTGTACAACTGCTTCCACAATCAGTTTCAAAACATTCTTTTCCTTCTTGAACTCCTTGCCATTAGCTCCCTTTCATAACCCGCCCCGCCCCCTCCCACCCATTGTAGCCCCCACCCCACCCCGCCGCCCTGGAAACCCTTATTCTACTTGCTGTCCCTATAGGTTCATCAATCCTGGGTTTCATGTCTTGAAACACGGGAAAACATTACACAATTTCAAGAGGGTGACTTCCAATGACATAACACACCTGAGATAAATTTCCATATGAAAAAACAAACAAATAAACAAAAACAAAAATCCAAAGTATAGATACTGTTGAAACCCAGATAAGGCCTAACATGCATCAGAAGGAGGATGAACTGGCAAGATTTTCTCTGTTCAAGCCAGGTTTATCATGTTGATCTTCGATAGTCATCTCTCTAACACACTTTACTTGTTGCCACTTTCCTTCTACCCCTGCATTATAGATAGAGGGACATCACCAGAGGCTTATTTCCTATGGAGAACCCACAAGTGAGTCTTGGGTTGTCATCCACAGGCTTCTGCAAACCAGATTCTCACATTTTAGGCTCGGACACTATTCCCTCCTTTGGCTTCAGATTATATGATTTGCAATCCTCCCATCACTGAATTGGTGTGCTTCTTCATGTGGGTTTAGTTGATATCTGTTAGATGGCTGCTTGTTTGAAAACAAGCCTTTAGGATCCCAGATGCTTTCTTATCTGATAAAATAAAAAATAATATATGTAAAACATAAAATAAAAAATTAGCACCATCTAATTTCTTCACCTCACTATGCTATACCACCCATATCTTCTTTGTTTCCTTCCTGAGGGCTGGTATCGAGCAGGGACTTGATATAAGAAAAAATTGTTCTTAAATTGGAGCTAGGATTTAGTGCGAGCCCAAAACTCATTTCTGGATATATGTTTGTTTGTTTATCTGCCTTTGGATAGCTTTCAAAACCTCCTTATCAATTAATCTTCTTAAAAGTCTTCCTCTTTTTTGCTGAACCTCTACTTTGCCAAACATGATGTCCTTCTCCATGGGTTGTTACTAGTGGATAAAATATGTGTGAGGTACATACGATGAAGTTTTTCATTTTTACGAATCATTCTGGCAGTACTTCTTCCAAGAGAAATTGATTTATTCTTCTGGTAGCCCATGGTACATTAATATTCTGCAGCATTCAAAGGAATTAATTATTTGATCCGTCTTATTCATCATATAGCTTTGCATATGCATGACATTGAAAGCACCACAGCTGTGTCAGGGATGTCTTAGTCTTCAAAGTGACCTCTTTGCTCTTTAACACTTTAAGGAGGTCTTTTGCAGCAGACTTGCCCAGAAGAATTCACCGCTTGGTCTGCTTGACTGTTGCATCCATGGGCATTGACTATGGATCCAGGTCAAATGAAACCCTTGACCGATTCAATCTTTTCCTCATTGATCATGATGGTACTGATTAGATTAGATGGGAGGTTTTCCGGTTTCTCTATGTTCAGTCATAATCTACAGTCTGTGGTCTTCATCAATAAGTACTTCAGCTTTACTTTCGGTAAGCAAAATTGTGTCATCTGCACATCACAGGTTAGTGAATCTCCAATCCTGATGTGACATTCTTGTTCATATAGTTTAGCTTCTGAGGTTATTTGTTTAGTGTACAAATTGAATAGACATTGTGAAGGAAATTGAATAAACATAGTAAAAGGATATAACAATGATATATACACAATTAATTTTAAACCATGCAAGATTCATTTGTTTTGTCCAAATGACTGACTCTAGTCCCATGCACAAGTTCTGCACGAGAGCAATTAAGTGTCCTGAAATTCCCATTCTTTTCAATGTAATCCACAATTTGTTGTGATTGACACAGTTGAATGGCTTTGCATAGTCAACAATAGAGACGAACATCTTTCTGGTATCTATTGCTTTAAGGTCCTTCATTAACCATCACCATATTGACTGGTTGGTACAAAGAATATATATCAATGAAAACTATTAGTTCAATCAGATATTAAATACCTTACAACTAACAATGTTTATACCTATGAAAACATATTTGTATTCTAACATCTTCCATTTTACTTTGGGAATCACTGCTTTATGTCTATCTACATTAATTTTATCCAGTCGAGATAAAAAATGGCCTGCTGTTTTGAGCTCTCAGTCCCTGATGGTTAACTACATCACAGTTTCCCAGAGAACTGCTTTTATGTCCCTGTTATGATTTGCTTTTAATCATCTTTCTTAAATATAGAATTTTATTTCACGTTCATTATAAAGGTCTTGGCACTCCTCTGTGGTTTATTTCAAAATAGTAGGTTTCCCTCTCTCTTTTTTTTACCCCTTTGATCTCTACAAGCACTATTGAATATGGAAGAGTAGGTTTTTAAACAAAACTTAATAATACTTTCAATGAAAATATTTTTTTAATAGTGACAGTGATCTGAAGATCAAGTCTCTTGCAAGAAGATGACGGACTGCAAATCTTTATGGCAGCACACAGGATCCTCTTTTTCCCATGGAGTTGCTGTGGGACTGAACCCCTAACTTTTTAATTAGTAGTCCAATTCTTTTTGATTTTTATTTCCAACAGTTTTGTTGGCACATAATTCACATATCATACAACTGAACAGTTCAGTCATTTAATCACATCAAGGGAAGCTGTACAATCACCACCATATCTATCTTCGAGCCTTATCCCCACCCCCACTCCCACCCCAATGGTAATACCACCTTTAAACTGAGTTGTGTAATTACAATCAGTTCTAGTAGAGTACTCCCTCCTCGCTCTCGCCTTCTAATTTACCCCTGAAATGCCTATTCCCTCCCTATTGTCCACCCCTACCCCTGTGTTCCCCATAACACCTTTTATCAGTTATCATCTTTATACATCCATTCCTCCTGTGCTTCACAGCTGAGAATCCTAAGCGCAAACAATGAAAGACAAATCATGCTAAGGAGGTAAGGATAAGATCACATTAGTATAAAGGTAAAAATGCAAATGATGCATAAGAGGGAGATGTGTTAGTCCAGGTTGACTAGAAAAACAAATTCATAGACATTTATTGGTGTATAAGAAGGAACTTTATATCAAAGAGTAATTGTATTTTAGGAAAACATCCCAGCCCAGTTCAGATAAAGTCCGTAAGTCTGATATTAGCCCATACGTCTTATACCAGTCTATAAATTCCTCTTTAGACTCAGCAACACCTGCAATGATGCCAAGTGCAGGATGATCACAGGTCAGTGTGTGGAGAGTCTTGTGAATCCAGTGGCTGTGGAGCCATCTCAGCTCTGGCATGGGTCTTCATGTGGCTCCTCCAGCTCCAGGGCTCTGGTTCCATCAGCATAGCTCCATGTGGTCGTCAAAGGACCACATGGTCCTTTGTCTAGCAGGGACAGAGTGTGTATTCTGCCTCCAGAGAGGAAGACAGGAGTTCTCCGAAACCTCAGAAGGAGGCCATGCCTACACAGACGCCTCATTGACTATGACCTGATTGACAGGCTGGATTTCACCCCTTCACTCAAGTTGACAGCAAATTATGGAACTGCCACAGGAGAAGACACCCATCAACATTCAAAAAACCAGGGAAGAAATTTCTGTCATGGGACAACTAAGTACAAATTGCAACCAGTACAAATTCAGATCATGGCTAAAGGGAGGACAACTGGCCTGTTACTGAGTTCAATCCTTCAGTTTCACACAACCAAGATTACAATTGTGGGAAACGAAAGATTCCTCCCAAGTTGTCTCCCCCAAATATATGTCAAACTTAGCTGCTTGCTACACATGGCAGATGACTATACACTTGGATTATTCTTCCTAAGGGTTATCAGCCATCCAGAGCAAGCAGACACCATTGTTTATCCCACAAATGGTGCCCAACATGGGACACGATGGATCCCATGACCCTGAGATTAAGAGTTTCATGCTCTACCTAGTGAGCTAGCCGGGTGTGGTAGCAAGTGCCTGTAGCCCCAGCTACTCGGGAGGCTGAGGCTGGAGGATCACTGGAGTCCAGGAGTTCTGGGCTGTAGTGCACTATGCCGATCGGGTGTCCCGCACTAAGTTCGGCATCAATATGGAGACCTCCTGGGAGCGGGGGAGCACCAGGTTGCCAAATAGGGGTGAATTGGCCCAGGTCGGAAATGGAGCAGGTCAAACTCCCTTGGCTCTTCCTGTCTTCTCTCCCCCAGTCCTAGCTCCCCTGTTCCCTTTCCCCTTGTCCTTCTTCCCTCCCCCTCTCTCCTTCCCTTTGGTCTCCCATCTCCACATGGACCACCAAGCAGGGCTATGATCATGCTACCATGAAATGTGTCTGCCTCCATTATTTCAATCTCCTATCTCTCATGCTATCTATGGCTTTATTATAATCTCTATATATATTTCAACCCTACAATTGTGCCTATCGAACCCATGATTAGTTGTGGGGTCTGGCCTTTCCCCCACATACAATGGTCTCTGTCTGATAGTAAGGCTGTCTGTGACTCTTGCCTTTGGCTAGAGCAGATATGCCAGTGGCTTGGTCTGACTAGATACTCCAAAGACGGGTTTGGGGCTCCCACTGTCCTCTATCGCCTTCTCCAAATTGGGTGTTCTTAATTTTAGCCCTGATACTTTTCTCTTCACCATATTTAAATTTTGCAATTGTCATCTTTAGATCACACGAGACAGGGATTTGATATACCAAGACCATGTTTTTTGGCCAACCAACCATATACCACATTTGGTGCCGTTGTTTTCTTCTACCTCAGACACTGTATGTTTTCTGACTGAAGTCCTCAGGTTAGAGGTGTGACTGGGGTAGAGTGCAGTCCACCCAGTGGTGCTCCCATTTGGGGTCTCACTGATGCAGCTTCCGGACAGGACATGTACCCCGAAGATTCAGGATTCAGTGTTGCAGTGAACCAGCCTGGTTTCCAGGGGTACCCCCAGATCCCCAGATGCCCGAAGTCTATTCTGCCCTCCTGCTGCACGCCACTAAAGACCCTCCCTATCTAATGATCCCAAGACATCCTTGGTCTCTCCTTTCCCCAACTCTCCCTCCCCTCCCCCCAACTGACATGCACCTCTGTTTGCCCAAGCTTGACCTTTCCCTTTCTCCTTTCCTGCATACTCCTCCCATCAGTAAGTCTCATCCCTCTGACAGGTCCCCTTCCTTCTTCAGGGGACCTCACCCCAAATCCATATGGCAACCACTCAGCAGACAGCATCCCCCACCCGCTCCACCCCACTCTCTCCTAACTATTTGATCCCAACTGTTGTGAGGTGCCTTCCCCAAGTGACCTACACTATACTTACCTGGAGCAGATGATGTGTGGTTCATTGGCACTGGTCCAGCTCTTTGCCAGCGTATCTGGTCTCCACCAGAAGACTGGATGCCCTGCAAGCTTGAGCTTGTATCTGTTCTAAGACTTGTTTCTACTGCAGCGGACTCATACAGTATTTGCCGTTTTGTACTTGACTAACTTCACTCAGCATACTGTCTTCCAGATCCCTCCATGAGTTGAGGTGTTTCGTGGTTTCATGGCTGATTTTTAGGGATGTGTAGTATTCTATTGTTTATATGTACCAGAGGTTTTTTAATTCTCTCTTCTAGGCTGTTTCGAGTTTCTTGCTAAGGTGAAATGTACTGTGATGATCATGGGGGAGCAAGCATCTGTTCATGATCTGTTTCTTATTTATTTGGGGCATGTGCCCAGTGATGGTAGTGTTGGGCCATATGGTAGTTCAATTTCCATCTGTTTTAGATATCGCCATATCGCCCTCCACAGTGGTTAAGAGTTCCTATCTCAACACACCCTTTCCAGCATTTTTTGTTCTCAGTTTTTAAAAACTGGTCTACAGTAATGGGGGTTAAGTGGTATCTAGTGCTGTTTTGATTTGCATTTCCCTGATGGCTAATGACCAGGAGCATTTCCTCATGTATTTTTTAACCATTGGAGTTTCATCTTTTGTGAATTATCTGTTCAGGTTTTTTGTCCACCTTCTCAGAGAGCTGTTAGTTTTGTTCTTGTTGTAAGCTTATAAAACTATGTAGATTTTAGTCATTGGTCTTTTGTCTGTTATGCCGTTACTAAATATCTTTTCCCAGACTGTGGACTCTCTTTTTACTTTTTTTACTCTTTCAATGTTTTATTGTTAATAGGTCCCATTCATCTATTTTATCTTCCCCCGGAGTGCTCTTCATTTGTAAATTCTGATAATGCGTGTATTCCCCACATTAGAGCTGCTGGCTCTGTCCCAATTTACTCACTGATGATCCTGATAGCTTTGGATTTTACATATAGATCTTTGAGCCACCTTGAGCTTGTTTTTGTGCATGGAGTGAGATATGGATCTTGTTTCACTCTTCTGCATATGGATATCCATATTTTCCAGCACCATTTATTGAAGAAGGCATCTGCTTCCCAGGTAATGCTTTTGGGTCTTTGTCGGAAATCAATTGTCTGTATGTGGATGTTTTTATTTCTGGATTTTCTGTCTTAATCAATTGGTCTGTGTACCTATCATTGTACCAGTACCAGGCTTTATTAATAACTGTAGCTGTATTGTAGGTTTTGAGGTCATTAGAACAAGACCACCTACTTTGTTCTTCCTGTTGGGGAGGCGCTCTTTGCCTATCCTGGGTTTCTTCCCTCTCCGTATGAAGGTGGTAATAATCTTTCCATTTCTTTGAAGAACGATGCTGGGATTTGGATCGGGATTGCATTGAATCTGAATAGTGCTTTAAGTAATATTGACATTTTCACAATATTGAGTCTTCTGATCCATGAACACAGAAAATGCTTCCATTTGTTTAGATCCCTTTTGGTTTCTTGAAGTAATGTTCTGTAGTTTGCTTTGTATAGGTTTGTTGTTGTTGTTGTTGTTAAGTTAAATAGTTAAATACCTATTCCTAGGTATTTCAGCTTTTTCATGGCTATTGTGAATGGTACTGATTCCTAGATATCTTTTTCTGTATTCCCATCACTGGTATATAGGAATCCAATTGCTTTCTGTTTGTTAATCTTGCATCCTGCTACACTACCAAACTCCTCTATTGTTTCCTGTAACCCTATGTAGACAACTTGGGAATCTCAATATATAAAATCATATCATCTGAAAATAGCTAAAGTTTCTCTTCTTCTTTACCCAATTGTACTCCCCTGATCTCTTGCTGTTGTCTTATGGTACTGGCTAGGGTTCCCAGCACAAGGTTGAATAATAGAGTAGGGATAAGGGAAATCCTTGTTGGGTTCCCTTATTCTGTGGAAATGTTTTCAGCTTTTCTCCATTGAGGGTAATATTGGCTATTTGTTTTCATATATGGCCATTATTGTATTGAGAATTTTCCTTCCAATTCTGTCTTCTTGAGAATTTTTATTAAGAATGAGTGTTGGATATTATCAAAAGCTTTTTTCTGCATTAATTGATGTGATCATGTGGTTCTTGTCCTTTTTCTTATTAATCTGATGGAGTACGTTAACTGTTTTTCAAATGTTGAACCATCCCTACATCTCTGGTATGAATATCACTTGGTCATGGTGAATTATTATTATTATTTGATACATTACTGGATTCTATTGGCCAAGATTTTCTTGAGATTTTTACATCTAGGTTCCTGAGATACAGGTCTATAGTTCTCTATCCCTGAGGGGTCTTTGCCCAGTTTGGGAATCAGGGTTATTCTTGCTTCATAGAATGAGTTTGGGAGTTTGCTATCCCTTCTATGTTCTGGAACAATTTGTGTATGATTGGTATGCTAGATCAAATTGACCAGAGAAACACATTAATTTATAATTATATATGTGTAAGAGAGAACTATATATCAAGAAGTGATTATGCAACAGTAAAACATCCCAGCCCAGTCCAGATCAAGTTCAGAAGTTTGATATTAGCCCATAGGTCTGATATTAGCCCATGGATTTCTCTACAGCAGTGGTTCTCAACCTGTGGGTCACGACCCCTTTGGGGGTCTAATGACCATTTCACAGGGGTCACCAGAGTCATAACAGTAGCAAAGTTACAGTTATGAAGTAGCAATAAAAATAATTTTATGTTTGGGGGGAGGGTCACCACAACACGAGGAACTGTATTAAAGGGTCGCAGCATTAGGAAGCTTGAGAACCACTGCTCTACAGACTCACACAGCACATGCGATGATGCCAAATGCAGGAAGATCATCAGCCAGTTGGTGGAAAGTCCTGTGGATCTAATGCAATGAATGTATCTCCAGGGCTCTGACTGCCATCAGTGTGACTCCATGTGGATTGTCAGCAGGAACGTGCAGCAGAGAGAGAGTGGCCCACCTCTTCTAATAGCAGAATCAAGAGAGAGAAAGTTCCCAGAATCCTCTTGGGAAGGCCATGTCCACAAGGAGGGATTATCAGGCTGTGACCTGATTGACAGGCTAGACTCCACCCTTTCACTCTTTTATCAAGTTGACATGAAATTTTGTACCTACTATAATTGGTGTCAGCTTTTCTCTGAATTCTTGGTAGAATTCTCCTGCGAAGCCATCTGGACTGGGCCTTTTTTTCAGTTTTTAACTTTTTTAGTTGGGAGTTTGATGACCTTATCTATTTTCTCTTTTGCCGTGGGTTTATTCAAGTTTCTAATGTCCATATATGATGATTTGGGTAGAGAGTGTTTTTTTAGGTATTTGTCTATGTCCTTCAATTTGCTGAATTTGTTAGCATACAGTCTTGTAGTACCATGTGATTAATCTTTTTATTTCATTAGGGTCTGTCATGAGTTATCCAATTCTTATCCCACTGTACCATCAGAGGTTGAGGGAGTGAACTTTGGTTGTTTAAATATTGAAATTCAAGATTAGCAGTTGTACCAAATGTTAATACAGCCAGAATGCTCCTTCGAAACAAGCATTGTGAGACTTTTTCATATATTTTTGGACATGTTATCAGGAGAGACCAGTCCCTGAAAATTGCTTGATAAAGTAGAAGGGCAGCAAAAAAAAAGAAAGAAAGAGGAAGATGCTACGTGAAATGGATTGACACAGTGGCTGCGACAGTGGCTTCAAGTCACAGCTATTGTGAAGCTGGCACAGGAGGAGGCAATGATTTCTTCTGTTGCACACAGGGCCGCTGTGAGTGAGATCAGAACAATCTACAACACCTACCAACAGCACTAATGTCTGGAACAAAAGGGACAATGAAATAAAATATATAACATATTCATCAGATCGTATTTCCACATACAACATTATGTTTCCAATATATCATCTTATCTAGCTTATGCCAACTTCACCTCTCTCACAGATTCTGGACCACATATTTTTTTCATACTAAATTCAATATTTTGAAATAAGATATTTTGATTAGAGCAGTTGCATTTTCACCAACCTCATTTATGTTTGAATTTCAGCATCTTGAAAATGTTTTCCAGTTTATCCATTTTTGGTTCAGACTCCTTAAACATCTCATTCAATGTTTCTTCTTTCTGTACCTTCACTGAATATAAAGTTCTATTTCTTTCTTTAATTTGGGGCGTGTGTTGAAATGATCCTTTTAAAAATCGACTATCATCTGCCAAAAGCCTCTAGGAGGCTGTAAAGAACCAAGAAGAAACATAACGTGTGAAATACTGTGAAGGAGCTCATAATTTGATGAGTCGGTTACAAGTTATTTCAAAAATTGTAGAAGGGTGTTAATTGAGGCTTGTACAAGTGTTAATGAGAGAGAAGAGGTGAAATGGCAATGATGGGTAGAATTTCTTCAGCAGCACAGAAAATAGAGGCATTGATGTCTGAGGAAAGCATATATATAAGGGTACAAAGCTTGAGAGACCCTGGGTGTTCTAAGGGAGCAGATATAATACTAAGGTTATCCAATGCAGAAGAAGAGGAGAAAGCACTAAAAAAGTATTATGAACAACTTTAGCTCATTCTCAGCATGAAAATCTTTTGAAATAAATCTCCCCATGAAACTACTGACCACATACATTTTCCCCTCTTATGTGAAAAATTCAGCTACCTGGAGAAGTCTAAATATCTTATGCAAATATCTAAAAGCAGTGGAATAAAGCATTATGTTGAAGCCATCATAATTAAACTGAATTGAATTAGCATATTTTTTCAGAAAAAAGGCCTTGCAAGATATTTTGGGTTATTCAAAATGCAATATCACTATAAAGAAAGAAACTATTGAAATTGTCAAGGATTTTGTTTTCCATGGATCCACAATCAATGCCTATGGAGACAGCCATCAAGTAAAGAAATGATTTTAGTAGGCAAATTTGCTACAAAATATGAAAATGTTAAGAAGCAAAGATGTCATTTTGAGGACTAAAGTGTGTCTGATCCAAGTCATTCTATTTCAGTAACCATTACAAGTGCAAAACATGGACAATGAATAAGGAAGACCAAAGAAAAATTAATGTCTTTGAATTATGATGTTGGGAAAGAATATTGACTATACTATGGACTCTCAAAGAAATGAATAAATCTGTCTTGGAAGATGTACAACCAGAAAGGCCATTTGAAACAAGGAAGGTAAAAGCTTGTTTCGTACACTTTGTATATGTTGTGGAGACAAACAGTCACTGGAGAAAGATATCACATTTGGTTAAAGTAAAAGGCGAGGGGAAAAGAGGATGTTCTTCAATGAGATGGATTGACACAGTGATCACAACAATGGATTCAAATATAACAAGAGTTGTGAGAATGATGTAGGATTAGACAGTGCTTCCTTACATGGTACACAGGTTACTGGAAGGCTTTTGGAGTGGGTAATACCTTGGTTCTTGGCTTCTCCCAATGAAAGAATTCACGGCGAATCCTGTTTTGTACTCCAAGTG
>NW_022111306.1:2104028-2110568 GCF_000313985.2 Echinops telfairi
GTGAGGTGCCTTCCCCAAGTGACCTACACTATACTTACCTGGAGCAGATGATGTGTGGTTCATTGGCACTGGTCCAGCTCTTTGCCAGCGTATCTGGTCTCCACCAGAAGACTGGATGCCCTGCAAGCTTGAGCTTGTATCTGTTCTAAGACTTGTTTCTACTGCAGCGGACTCATACAGTATTTGCCGTTTTGTACTTGACTAACTTCACTCAGCATACTGTCTTCCAGATCCCTCCATGAGTTGAGGTGTTTCGTGGTTTCATGGCTGATTTTTAGGGATGTGTAGTATTCTATTGTTTATATGTACCAGAGGTTTTTTAATTCTCTCTTCTAGGCTGTTTCGAGTTTCTTGCTAAGGTGAAATGTACTGTGATGATCATGGGGGAGCAAGCATCTGTTCATGATCTGTTTCTTATTTATTTGGGGCATGTGCCCAGTGATGGTAGTGTTGGGCCATATGGTAGTTCAATTTCCATCTGTTTTAGATATCGCCATATCGCCCTCCACAGTGGTTAAGAGTTCCTATCTCAACACACCCTTTCCAGCATTTTTTGTTCTCAGTTTTTAAAAACTGGTCTACAGTAATGGGGGTTAAGTGGTATCTAGTGCTGTTTTGATTTGCATTTCCCTGATGGCTAATGACCAGGAGCATTTCCTCATGTATTTTTTAACCATTGGAGTTTCATCTTTTGTGAATTATCTGTTCAGGTTTTTTGTCCACCTTCTCAGAGAGCTGTTAGTTTTGTTCTTGTTGTAAGCTTATAAAACTATGTAGATTTTAGTCATTGGTCTTTTGTCTGTTATGCCGTTACTAAATATCTTTTCCCAGACTGTGGACTCTCTTTTTACTTTTTTTACTCTTTCAATGTTTTATTGTTAATAGGTCCCATTCATCTATTTTATCTTCCCCCGGAGTGCTCTTCATTTGTAAATTCTGATAATGCGTGTATTCCCCACATTAGAGCTGCTGGCTCTGTCCCAATTTACTCACTGATGATCCTGATAGCTTTGGATTTTACATATAGATCTTTGAGCCACCTTGAGCTTGTTTTTGTGCATGGAGTGAGATATGGATCTTGTTTCACTCTTCTGCATATGGATATCCATATTTTCCAGCACCATTTATTGAAGAAGGCATCTGCTTCCCAGGTAATGCTTTTGGGTCTTTGTCGGAAATCAATTGTCTGTATGTGGATGTTTTTATTTCTGGATTTTCTGTCTTAATCAATTGGTCTGTGTACCTATCATTGTACCAGTACCAGGCTTTATTAATAACTGTAGCTGTATTGTAGGTTTTGAGGTCATTAGAACAAGACCACCTACTTTGTTCTTCCTGTTGGGGAGGCGCTCTTTGCCTATCCTGGGTTTCTTCCCTCTCCGTATGAAGGTGGTAATAATCTTTCCATTTCTTTGAAGAACGATGCTGGGATTTGGATCGGGATTGCATTGAATCTGAATAGTGCTTTAAGTAATATTGACATTTTCACAATATTGAGTCTTCTGATCCATGAACACAGAAAATGCTTCCATTTGTTTAGATCCCTTTTGGTTTCTTGAAGTAATGTTCTGTAGTTTGCTTTGTATAGGTTTGTTGTTGTTGTTGTTGTTAAGTTAAATAGTTAAATACCTATTCCTAGGTATTTCAGCTTTTTCATGGCTATTGTGAATGGTACTGATTCCTAGATATCTTTTTCTGTATTCCCATCACTGGTATATAGGAATCCAATTGCTTTCTGTTTGTTAATCTTGCATCCTGCTACACTACCAAACTCCTCTATTGTTTCCTGTAACCCTATGTAGACAACTTGGGAATCTCAATATATAAAATCATATCATCTGAAAATAGCTAAAGTTTCTCTTCTTCTTTACCCAATTGTACTCCCCTGATCTCTTGCTGTTGTCTTATGGTACTGGCTAGGGTTCCCAGCACAAGGTTGAATAATAGAGTAGGGATAAGGGAAATCCTTGTTGGGTTCCCTTATTCTGTGGAAATGTTTTCAGCTTTTCTCCATTGAGGGTAATATTGGCTATTTGTTTTCATATATGGCCATTATTGTATTGAGAATTTTCCTTCCAATTCTGTCTTCTTGAGAATTTTTATTAAGAATGAGTGTTGGATATTATCAAAAGCTTTTTTCTGCATTAATTGATGTGATCATGTGGTTCTTGTCCTTTTTCTTATTAATCTGATGGAGTACGTTAACTGTTTTTCAAATGTTGAACCATCCCTACATCTCTGGTATGAATATCACTTGGTCATGGTGAATTATTATTATTATTTGATACATTACTGGATTCTATTGGCCAAGATTTTCTTGAGATTTTTACATCTAGGTTCCTGAGATACAGGTCTATAGTTCTCTATCCCTGAGGGGTCTTTGCCCAGTTTGGGAATCAGGGTTATTCTTGCTTCATAGAATGAGTTTGGGAGTTTGCTATCCCTTCTATGTTCTGGAACAATTTGTGTATGATTGGTATGCTAGATCAAATTGACCAGAGAAACACATTAATTTATAATTATATATGTGTAAGAGAGAACTATATATCAAGAAGTGATTATGCAACAGTAAAACATCCCAGCCCAGTCCAGATCAAGTTCAGAAGTTTGATATTAGCCCATAGGTCTGATATTAGCCCATGGATTTCTCTACAGCAGTGGTTCTCAACCTGTGGGTCACGACCCCTTTGGGGGTCTAATGACCATTTCACAGGGGTCACCAGAGTCATAACAGTAGCAAAGTTACAGTTATGAAGTAGCAATAAAAATAATTTTATGTTTGGGGGGAGGGTCACCACAACACGAGGAACTGTATTAAAGGGTCGCAGCATTAGGAAGCTTGAGAACCACTGCTCTACAGACTCACACAGCACATGCGATGATGCCAAATGCAGGAAGATCATCAGCCAGTTGGTGGAAAGTCCTGTGGATCTAATGCAATGAATGTATCTCCAGGGCTCTGACTGCCATCAGTGTGACTCCATGTGGATTGTCAGCAGGAACGTGCAGCAGAGAGAGAGTGGCCCACCTCTTCTAATAGCAGAATCAAGAGAGAGAAAGTTCCCAGAATCCTCTTGGGAAGGCCATGTCCACAAGGAGGGATTATCAGGCTGTGACCTGATTGACAGGCTAGACTCCACCCTTTCACTCTTTTATCAAGTTGACATGAAATTTTGTACCTACTATAATTGGTGTCAGCTTTTCTCTGAATTCTTGGTAGAATTCTCCTGCGAAGCCATCTGGACTGGGCCTTTTTTTCAGTTTTTAACTTTTTTAGTTGGGAGTTTGATGACCTTATCTATTTTCTCTTTTGCCGTGGGTTTATTCAAGTTTCTAATGTCCATATATGATGATTTGGGTAGAGAGTGTTTTTTTAGGTATTTGTCTATGTCCTTCAATTTGCTGAATTTGTTAGCATACAGTCTTGTAGTACCATGTGATTAATCTTTTTATTTCATTAGGGTCTGTCATGAGTTATCCAATTCTTATCCCACTGTACCATCAGAGGTTGAGGGAGTGAACTTTGGTTGTTTAAATATTGAAATTCAAGATTAGCAGTTGTACCAAATGTTAATACAGCCAGAATGCTCCTTCGAAACAAGCATTGTGAGACTTTTTCATATATTTTTGGACATGTTATCAGGAGAGACCAGTCCCTGAAAATTGCTTGATAAAGTAGAAGGGCAGCAAAAAAAAAGAAAGAAAGAGGAAGATGCTACGTGAAATGGATTGACACAGTGGCTGCGACAGTGGCTTCAAGTCACAGCTATTGTGAAGCTGGCACAGGAGGAGGCAATGATTTCTTCTGTTGCACACAGGGCCGCTGTGAGTGAGATCAGAACAATCTACAACACCTACCAACAGCACTAATGTCTGGAACAAAAGGGACAATGAAATAAAATATATAACATATTCATCAGATCGTATTTCCACATACAACATTATGTTTCCAATATATCATCTTATCTAGCTTATGCCAACTTCACCTCTCTCACAGATTCTGGACCACATATTTTTTTCATACTAAATTCAATATTTTGAAATAAGATATTTTGATTAGAGCAGTTGCATTTTCACCAACCTCATTTATGTTTGAATTTCAGCATCTTGAAAATGTTTTCCAGTTTATCCATTTTTGGTTCAGACTCCTTAAACATCTCATTCAATGTTTCTTCTTTCTGTACCTTCACTGAATATAAAGTTCTATTTCTTTCTTTAATTTGGGGCGTGTGTTGAAATGATCCTTTTAAAAATCGACTATCATCTGCCAAAAGCCTCTAGGAGGCTGTAAAGAACCAAGAAGAAACATAACGTGTGAAATACTGTGAAGGAGCTCATAATTTGATGAGTCGGTTACAAGTTATTTCAAAAATTGTAGAAGGGTGTTAATTGAGGCTTGTACAAGTGTTAATGAGAGAGAAGAGGTGAAATGGCAATGATGGGTAGAATTTCTTCAGCAGCACAGAAAATAGAGGCATTGATGTCTGAGGAAAGCATATATATAAGGGTACAAAGCTTGAGAGACCCTGGGTGTTCTAAGGGAGCAGATATAATACTAAGGTTATCCAATGCAGAAGAAGAGGAGAAAGCACTAAAAAAGTATTATGAACAACTTTAGCTCATTCTCAGCATGAAAATCTTTTGAAATAAATCTCCCCATGAAACTACTGACCACATACATTTTCCCCTCTTATGTGAAAAATTCAGCTACCTGGAGAAGTCTAAATATCTTATGCAAATATCTAAAAGCAGTGGAATAAAGCATTATGTTGAAGCCATCATAATTAAACTGAATTGAATTAGCATATTTTTTCAGAAAAAAGGCCTTGCAAGATATTTTGGGTTATTCAAAATGCAATATCACTATAAAGAAAGAAACTATTGAAATTGTCAAGGATTTTGTTTTCCATGGATCCACAATCAATGCCTATGGAGACAGCCATCAAGTAAAGAAATGATTTTAGTAGGCAAATTTGCTACAAAATATGAAAATGTTAAGAAGCAAAGATGTCATTTTGAGGACTAAAGTGTGTCTGATCCAAGTCATTCTATTTCAGTAACCATTACAAGTGCAAAACATGGACAATGAATAAGGAAGACCAAAGAAAAATTAATGTCTTTGAATTATGATGTTGGGAAAGAATATTGACTATACTATGGACTCTCAAAGAAATGAATAAATCTGTCTTGGAAGATGTACAACCAGAAAGGCCATTTGAAACAAGGAAGGTAAAAGCTTGTTTCGTACACTTTGTATATGTTGTGGAGACAAACAGTCACTGGAGAAAGATATCACATTTGGTTAAAGTAAAAGGCGAGGGGAAAAGAGGATGTTCTTCAATGAGATGGATTGACACAGTGATCACAACAATGGATTCAAATATAACAAGAGTTGTGAGAATGATGTAGGATTAGACAGTGCTTCCTTACATGGTACACAGGTTACTGGAAGGCTTTTGGAGTGGGTAATACCTTGGTTCTTGGCTTCTCCCAATGAAAGAATTCACGGCGAATCCTGTTTTGTACTCTAAGTGGGTTTTTATGAAGGACAGGACAAGTTACAGGTTGTAGAGTCTGAAAAGAGTACCTACTATCCCTGGGAAGCATGCCAAGCCACATGGAAGCCGCGCTGGAGTTCTCAAATGGGCATGAACAACCACGTGGAGAAGACCTTAGGTGTGGAATGGGGGCCAGAGAGCAAGGGTGCTCCCTGTCTTTATTCTGGCCCACCTCCTGGCTGGAGGAGGCGTGGTTGAAGGTATTTGTTGACCCCATTGGCTAGGTTAAGCCTACCTGGGGGAGGTCATGAGCCTGGGCTTAGTTTGGGCCACCCAGGTGTACCTCCCACCTGTTTCAGGTACTTGAATAGGAGTTTGGGGTCTTCATAGGTGTATAAAGGTGGCCTGATTTCTTTCCAAATGCCTCTACGGGATCTTTTCAGGCATGGGAGGGACAAGGGAGTTGTCCCTGAATCTAGCTACCTACCATTACTATGCATTGTTACAAACTCTGATACCTAACAACAACAATAACAAAATGTTCCCGATGAGAAGATTGGATACATATGGGAAAAAGCCATGAAGCTAAAGACATTGGATGAGATTATGGGGATTTGGAAACCAAGCATGATGAACTATAGAGATATGTAATCTGAGTTATTGATCAAGGCAATGACAGAATGAGTCTGGTAGCAGCACTTAGGATAATCCATCGCAAGAGATTTGAGTCAGAAACTGTAGTTCGTGACTGTGACGATTTCTATGTCCTATTTTTTTCTTTTATGGACTTTCTCATCATCAATGAAGTTCCAAAGCTTGGTTCTTAGAAAATCCTACTTTTATTCATTCTTAATATATGTGTAAAAATATGCAACTTAATTTTTAAAAATAATTTGACTGTGTATTTTTCCAACACATTAATAAATTACATACATTATCTATACATATTAAAAATGATTCATCAGTTTACAGTCCATTTTGAGCTCAATTTTTAGCTTGTGAGTTAGTTAATTGTGCCAGCCTGGCCGATAATCACATGTGG
>NW_022111306.1:2112358-2115282 GCF_000313985.2 Echinops telfairi
GTTAATGTTGGACTTGTGGGCTTGGGCAGCATTGGGTTGGGATGTTTTCGTGATGCACCTTTTCCTTACATAAAACTCTCTTATATATGAGTTGCTGTGGATTTGTTTCTCCAAAGTACCCAGACTAATACAGCTTGCATGGTAGTCCCAGACTGCCATGCAGGTGCAGAGAGAAGGTATCTTCATGCCTGTTTTTAAATAGACAGTAATGGGCACTCCAACACTGTGAGGTGAAGCCAGGGTAGAACCTCAGCCTCCTGCCTTTTCGTCTATCACCTGACAGTATCTTCATGATAGCAATTGCTTTAGAAACGAAGATGCATAAATCCTTCATGCTTCCTGATGTAATGTGAGCTCTCAGCTCTCTCTCAACTAGCTGGCTTTTGTACTTGAAATTGCAAGTACAAAATTATCAAGGCTACCAAGGAGTTTGCTAGGTATCAAGGAGTTCATGTGTTCTCTTATTTGCACTCCGGTTTGATGATGTTTTTTTATTGCAGTTTAACTACTATTTATAAACCAGCCTTAGTATATCTGAGTTCTTTCTATTTTCTCCATGTGGAATTATAGACATAAAACAAAAGCCAGCCTGATTGTGAGCTAACGCATAGATGGTTTCCTTGGTAACACATGTGAAAGACTGCAAGATCTCCCCAATTTCCCTCACTGCTTTCACAGTCACTGTTCAGACTGCTAACATGGGTGGGCCTGTGTGATAGCAAGCCATTTTGTGTGTGAGCCAGTGCTTGTCAGAGACAGGGTGAGGGTGGGGCAAAACAGCATTTAACCAAAAGTGACTCTACATGAGAGATAAATACTCAACTCTGAATATGAAGAGGGCAGAAGACATGAGATCCTTGCTGCATTCTTATAAATGTGATGGAAAAAAATCCTTAAATGTGTATAAAACTACATGGAAGAAAAATATTTTCTAAAATCAAGGTCACCACCCACATCTATGTATTTCTGTCCTGTTATTTGCAGTATACAGTGTGATTATGTTCTGAAACTTACTCATCAGTGAAAGTCCTCTTCAGAAATTCATGAAACATTTTTTTTGTCAACTCTGGCTTTAAAATCTCATGATATTCACCATAATTAGCTTTCACTAAACCTTTAAAGTGCTACAGTACTCACTGTCCATCCAGTGGACACCGCCCAGAGCAGCCCAATAGAACAGCATAACCTCCCTCTGCAGGTTTTTGAGTATGTAACCATAAGGGAGTAGAAAGCTCCTTGTTTTTCCTATTAAACCCTTATTATGGCCAAATATGTCTCCAGGATCCTCTAGGGATTATTTCAGTTGCTATCACATGAGATGCCGCAAAAATTTCATGAGGAAAGCATTCCATTTTTCATGCAGAATAACTCAGACAGGTGAAAGCATAAGCCGAAGATCATCCAGCCAAGATTTGAAGCTAGGTTTTCTGACACCAAGCTCACCTTGAAACAGACAGCAACACCACTGTGCTAAAGGGAATCACCTATGGCTGTGATGACGGTCATATCACCAGAAAGGTTCCCGGTACCCTTGACGTCTCTGAGATCTTTGTCTGATGCATTTGTGTGTGATATGCTCTAGGTTCTTCCTAAAGATCAGAATAAACAAAGCAAAACTGTAGTGATTGTGGATTTATAACATAATTAAACATGCTCTTGGTAAGCTAGAGAAGGTGGCAAATTCAGTGCATCAGGATTAGAATGGAATAAACAACTGACTTCCAGGGACAAGAAGGTAAACTAGAGCAGAATTTCACACGTTTCCAGCAGATGAGAAGATTCAAAGAGTTACGCAGAATAAGGGAGATGACCCTAGAGAGCAGCAGAAAAGATCCTCCTTCGGTCTAGCTTTGTGGGCAGGAATAGAGATGGGGCTTATCTATATTGGTGTGCCTTCGCTAAGAGCATACATAATCATTTTGCACATATGTATTCCTAAAAAGAGAGAGAGAGAGAATGCAAACACAAGCAAGCAAGAAAGAAGGAAAAGCAAGCATGTATTCTGAAAATATCTGAATTAAAAGTAATGTGAGATTATTTATATACAAACACCTCCTGGGGTTTTGGTTTTGGTTTGGAGTTTGAGGATCATGGCTTCATGGGATATCCCAGTTAATTGGTCTGGCATCATGCTTAGTGGTTATTCATGGGGCTGCCAAACACATGGCTGGGAGTTTTAAGCCACCAGCTGCTCCTGAGGGCAGAGAAGATGCTTTCTACTTCCATAAAGAGTTACAGTCTGGGAAACCCACAGGCAATTCTATCCTGTCAATAGGGTCACTCTGACTCAGCAGCAACTTGATGGCAGGGAGTTTGGTTTGGTTTTTGAGTTTCTTATTCCTTGCATAGTGGCCCAGTCTTAGAAGCTTAAACGTGGCAGTCCAAGGTACATGGATTGCTTCATATTTGCCTGGAGCTACAGAGAAAGAGATGAGTCTGAAGTGGAAGAGGGAAATAGAATGTGTGGGTAATTCTTTTCGTGAACAATTAACTCCTTTGCCATGTAAGAAGAACTAGATGTTACCTGGCAATCATGCCTGAGTGTTTTGATCAATATTCCGTAGAAGGATCTTTATCTAAAATGGGGGAAAGCAGTATAGAATGTTAAATTCTCATGGAATTCAGATTTTCTAGAGTGAGGGAGACTGGATGGACCCCCAAATCCATTGCCCTGAGATAAATTTTAAACCTTAGGTTCAACCAAAAATATCCCCCAAATTCTTCTTTAAACCAAACAATATAAGCAACACAGTTTAAACAAAACCCCTCAAATTTACTGCCATCCCACTCCAAGCACTTCTACAGGACAGACTGGAACTGCTCTGTTGGGTTTCTGAGACTTTAAATCTGTAAAGGATTTCTTCCACAGAGCAATTAGTGGGTTTGAGCCATTAGCTATGCTTCATCCGCTGCACCACCAGAGC
>NW_022111306.1:2116682-2118291 GCF_000313985.2 Echinops telfairi
TATATAAATATATTTGCGTATGTACATGTCTTTATCTAGACCTCTCTAAAGAACTTATGCTCTTTTAAGAGCTATCTTTTTGGGATTCCAGAGCCCTTGTGGCAAAGTGGTTATGTGCTGGGCCACTAACAGCAAGCTCAGTAGTTAGAAACCACCAGCTGATCAGGAAGGAGAAAGAAGAGGCTTTCTCCTTTCATAAAGAGTTAGAGTCTGGGAAACCCACAGAGGCAGTTCTACCCTGTCCTATCGAGTTGCTAGGAGTCAGATTTGACTCTATGACCATGAGTTTGGTTTTTACATGGAGTAAGAGCAACACTTGAAAGCATAGGCAGAAAATATGGGTGGCAAAGAGTTTATGTTAATGGGGGCAACAATGCAGAAAAGAAGGGTGAGAATGGTTGCACATTGTAAAATGGTAATCCATGCTACTGGACTGTACATATAGAAATTTTTGCATTGGTGTATGTATTTGACAACAACAACAACAACAACAACATTTTTTGAGTGTTTAGGAAATAATAATAGGCTTGGCTAGACCCCAGAAAACATTCAATTGTTGGACTATCCAAAACAGCAACTATCACAAGGAAATTATTAGAACAGTTAAAATTATACTTATAAACAAGGGCACATTAAATTCCTCATGAAAATACAAATACTATTGTAAATAATAGAACCTTACTTGAACAAATATAAGCAAAGATAACTTAATGGTAAATTGAATGAAGTAGGATTATTGCTGCTCAGGTACAGAGATAAGGACAATAATCACAAAATTCAGGGATGTGGTATCTTCCCACACTGAGTCAAGAGAAGGAAAATATAGTGTATGTGTGGGTCCTGAATGCTTGCCACTGTCTACCTTCATCTATCATAACGGACTTTACATTCCACTGCTGTTAAATGTCAGTGCAAATCATTTAATACACCAGGAGACCCCAATGTGAGCCAGCAGCTGTCTGTGTTAGACTGCCATTCCTGTTCACGAATTGAATATGTGCTATTTCAGGTTTTAATTATTTCTGTAACAATTTGTTTCTATTAAAACCATGGACAAAATGTTAACACATGCAAAGTTTGTCATAGATACATAGATATTCGTTGCATCTTTTTTCAAAGTTTGAATTTTGTTGAATATTTTAAAAGTACATATAAATTCAAAATTCATTCACTCACTGCCATTGCGTTGATTCTGCCTCATTGTGACCCTATTAAAAACCACTCCTGCTGGCCTAATAGGACCGGGCAGAACTGCTCCTGAGATTGTAGCTCTTTATGGAAGTAGAAAGGCCCATCTTTGTCCTAAGGAGTGGTTGGTTTTGATCTGCAGACCTGCACCCCAACATATAACCTGGTACCCCACCAGGGCTCCTCTATAAATTCACAAGTAAATGTGAAAGAAGGAAACAATAGGTTTTGATTGCCAATCAAAGACGAAAAGAAAATCAATACAAACCCTTCACAGTGAATTTATTTAGAATATCTTTGTCATAATTTTCTTAAAGATTTTTTGTAAATTTATTCAAATCACGATTCCATGTTTAAAAGGTATCTCTTTTATTTCTCTAGAATTATGCTAGCCTTCCTTTTAAGTCACCCCCAGGTACTG
>NW_022111306.1:2119780-2120782 GCF_000313985.2 Echinops telfairi
TTACATACTTTTAGGTAGTCACCATGCAGTCAACCCTCCCCTGCTTTTTGAAACTGTGATGAAAGAGATAAAAATCTGCTCAAGGATAAAGGGATATAATTTACAGTATGTATTTAAGAGACTTCACACTGTACCACTCTTTTTTTTTCCAACTGTGATCCACAACTTTGAGGAAAAGGCTTCTTCTGCTTTCAAAAACCTTGAAATTGAGAAGTGTATACAATGAAAGGGCTTTAAGTAGAGCTAAAAATAGTAGGCAAAAATGATGATTTTTGCACCTTGAGTATTTTGCAAAAATAAAAATGAACAATTCTAACCTGGTTAGATTGGTGGTATAACTTACATTGTTCAGAGAGAATTATATTATTGACTAGTAAGAGGAAATATAATCTCAGAATGGGTTCTAAGGCATATACGTCCAGCAAGAAAGAAATCCTAGTGTGTTAGAGACTGGATGACAGTGGAAGGTCTAGTCCAGGAAACACATAACCATGTAATTAAAGGTCAAGGTAGGAATATTGAGATAACAAGAGAAATTCGTTCAGCTGTATAAAATATTAAATCATCATGTTCATGCTAGCATTTATTAAAGGATGAATAAACATGTAGGAAAAGTAACCAGTTCCAAAGTGTAAATATCATTTTATGAGAACCTAGAAAACAATCCCGGAAGTTCCTTCTTTTTTTTTATTTTAATGAGCTAGAAATCCTGTTTTATAATCCGAGCTTCTTATCTCCCTCACAGACCGGGTAGCCCCTCTGCATGGGGAAGAAGCAGTGCTAGTAGATGACAGAGAGAAGACAGGGTTTCTCTCTCCCTATTTTGCTTCTGCCTTTTTTTCCCCTAGCAAAGACATCAAGATTGAACAGAAATAATAGAATAGAATTTAAGAGTACAACGAATACTATAAAATAGAAATTGAAGTCCAAGTTGGCTACAGAGTAGAAATGAAATCTGTTTGAAATAAATTCAAATTTCAGAGTTCCTGTAGATTTGTTCAG
>NW_022111306.1:2122183-2124544 GCF_000313985.2 Echinops telfairi
TTCCCTAATGAACTCCCACAGGTGTGAGCATCGGCTATGAGTTCTGTGCGAACATTGTGATGAATGACTGAGGCAGAAGGGCAATGTTCTCAGAGGGCTGGTTGGGGTCAGAAGGGAGTAAAGGAAGTTGGATTGTGGGAGCTTGTCTGACTTCTGCCTCTTTGTGCATCTTTGTGCATCTTCTGGTCCGTTTTCAGAGGACACTGTGTGTCCTTTCAATGTGTCATTTGTATGCTATTTTATTTCAGCAATCATATAGTCAAATGCTTGCCTTATTCTGCTTAATGATTTCAGTTAACTCCATTGATAACTCCAATTCTAAGTAATTATAAATTTCTTCTTTAAATTTCCTCCATTTTCCATAATTAACATTTTTTCTTCTTTTCATCCCTTGCTATTATCATCGAGTCTTTGTTGAGTACCTACTTTTTTTGCTCTATGTACTTATTTCATAGAGCTAGCTGCTTAATGCCATTGATTCACTAACGTCCGAGCAAAGTTTTATCGGTTACATGAGAACTTGTCTTGTGGGCTTCCAGCTGAATGTAACAGGAAAACTCCAAATGACAGTGGCCTCCAATAAAAGGACTTCTCACTCCTGTGAAAAAAAAGACTGGCAATTGGCAGCTGAGGATGGATAAAGGTCCATAAAATTGTCAGTCAGTTAATATCCATTCACTGTACCCTCATTCAAGGTGATTTTTAGAGCCTCAAAATCAGTAGGGTGAGGGAAGGGAAAGACTGTGTCACTTGCACTCTAAGTAAACTTTTGCAGAATTCTACCTAACATTCCTGTCTGTAACTTTAATTGGATTTAACTATGTGTATCTGAAATCCTACCAAAAACTCGAGTTTCTCAGATGGTGAATGCCTATCAGAATTTTGAAGTTAGATTGAACAGGCAGAGGCAGCGATAGAAGAACTCCTGACATAATACCCTTCATCTGAAATGTTGTCTTGTTCCTCTGACCCCTCTGCTTATTCATCATTTAAGGAGGTTGTTTTTCTCTGGATCAGCTATCTTCAGAAGTTTCCTACGGGAAATGGCCACATCCTTTGGCCATGATTTAAATAAAAATGGCCTAGCAATTCTATCTACATGGCCAACAAAGGTACATAGTGAGGGAATGGTGTGGAGCCATGTCTGACTCCTTTGGCTATGCAGAGAAGCCCACTCCCCAGGGGTCCGTGGGTGTCAACTCTACTCCCTGCCATTGGTCAATGCCCACTCAGAGTGGCTCTATTGGACGTAGTGGAACTGCCCCTCTGAGGTTCTGAGACGGCAACTGTTGATGAGAATAGAATCCCATCTTTCTCCCTTAACAAACACAGATCCTAGTAAACATATTACAGCTTAAGATCATCATAGTACGTTTTAAGTGGTTAGGTGAGTAAAATAATCATAGTACATGTAAAGTTACTTAGAAAGAGAGAAGAATCAGACTTGGCACTATTGAACACAGAAAAAGTAAAGTCAAAAACAAAAAGGCCCTGGTATCTTGTAGGCGGTGGTAGGATTAAAATAATTTATCAACTGGTTTGCTGCCTTAATAACCATTTTAAGTACAAAAAAATGATATACTGAAAGATGGTTTATTGTTTCATAGAGTTAATACTTAAATAAAAGTACACCAAGCTAGATTGTGTTATAAGAAACAATTTTAAAATATTAAATAATATATTACAAAAACAATGAAAGTATTGAGATATTTCCATATTGCCTTGATTGGCTTCATCACTAGCAATATTCTTCTCTTTTTTTCTGAGTATTATCTGCTGTGTGATTTATCCTTAACTATATTTTCACTGTGAAAGTAAGATCTGATTCCCTTAGAAGTAGGCCAATTAGAGAATAGTCATTGTGTTTGATATATGACAAACAATTCGGTGACGTTTTTCCTCTGGACATATTATGTTCATCTTTGAAAAAACTCTTTCCACTTCTGCTGCACTTACAGCAGTTGTTCTGACAATATTTTTAGCTCTTTGTAGCCTTTCAGGAAGAGGAGCATATCTCAAGCTGAAAGGAATGACAGTGCTGTGCCCTCTGGTTGTTTGGCATGTTTTATCTGTATGTTTTATGTTTGTTTACATATGTAACAAACACAAGGGAAGAAAAATGTAGCATTTCATCCAAAAGTATGATGAGTTTTATGAAATAAATATTACAAGCATAGTTCTGTCTTTTTTAATATATACCTTTGGATGGAATTAACATTACTACAGGCAGTTAGAATATGTGGTCACACAGATGAAAGTTAAAAAGAGTAAGAGATGTAAATTTGTGATTTCCACACTGGGAAGCTTCCACTCACCTTTGGGAGAATTCTGATTACAGTGCCTTTTAATAACCAAATTCAC
>NW_022111306.1:2124719-2130622 GCF_000313985.2 Echinops telfairi
ATGTAAATTAGCCACTGCGAGCATGTGGAGGACAAAGAAGACTGTGAGTTCTTCTGAAAGTGCACCAACAGCTGATTGGGATAACCTTGTTGAGAAGGTTATCGCCACATACTGCGTGAGTTGCTGTCCAGTCTATTGCATCTCATGGAGATCCGATGTGGGTAAAGCACCAGTATTTCATGGGGTATTCAAGGTTGTGATCTTTCAGCTGTAGATTGCCAGGCCTGCCTTCTAAAGAAGTTCTGTTGTTGTTGCAACCATATTATATTTTATTCTGTTCTCTTATGCGGTGCTACGTGATGTTGTTATGTTATGGCAACCCTATTTATAACACAGTAAGCACTGCCCAGTCCTGCACCATCTGCACAAGTTGTGATGTTTGAGCCCCTTGTGGTAAGCACTGTATCAATCTGTCTTATCCAGCCTTCCTCTTTTTCTCTGTCAGTCTACTTTCCCAAACACGATGTCTTTTTTGCAATGTAGTGGTTATGTGCTGAGCTGCTAACTGCAATGTCAGGCATTCCATGAGAGAAAGATGGGGCTTTCCGCTCCTGTGAAGAGTCGCAGTCTCAGAAACTCACAGGTGCAGTTCTACCCTGCCCTACACAGTTGCTATGAGTTGTTATCAACACGATGGCAGTGAGTTTGGTTGTATTGGTTGGATCTCGTGATAATATGCCCCAAGTGCTTGAGAAAATTTTGTCATCCTTCCTATGGAGCCTTCAGGTGGAACTTCTTGCAAGACAGATATTTTTGTTCCCTTGTCAGTCTGTGATACTTTCAATATTCTTCACTTGTGACATCATTCAGATGCATCATTTCTTCTTTGGCCTTCCTTTTTAAATTTCCCACTTTCACAAGCCCATGATCAACTGTGAACAGGGCATCATTTGCTGATACACAAGTTCAGGTTGAAGCTAATGAAAAATTTTCAAAGTCCACAAGAGACACAATGTGACCTTGAGTATATCTCACATTTCTAGAACATCTGGACACTAATGACAAAAGACCTGATGAACTGTGGGATGACATCAAGAACATCACACATAAAGAAAACAAAAGGTCTCAAAAAGACAAGAAAGAAGCAAAAGACGAAAGTGGATGTCAGAAGAGACATTGAAACTTCTTTTGACTCGTAAAGTAGCTAACGCAGAAGACACGATGAAATAAAAGCTGGATGGAACATTTTAAAGGGCAGCTCAAGAAGACTCAGTGAAATATTATAATGCAATGTCCACAGACCTACAGTTAGAGAATCAAAAAGGAAGAAGCAGCTCAGTTCCTCATAAACGGAAAGAACGGAAGAAAACTTAAGCTCTAAGTTGCAATAGTGAAATATTATATGGGCAAAAATGATGTAGGAAGCATCAAAAGAAGAGATACAGAGTCACTGGACCAAAAACAACTAGTTGGCCTTCAAACATTTTCATAGGTAGCTTATGAGCAACAGCCATCGGAACTGAAGGGAAGTCCAAGCTGCACTGAAAGGATTGTAGTTTACAGTGGCCATCAAGTTGGTCCTGTGCCACATTGACCGTATGCACTACAGAGACACCTGCTCTGTCCTTCGCCATCCTCACAAGAGTTCCTATGCTTGCGCCCATTTTGGGCAGCCACTGCGTCAATCCATCTAATTGAGGGACTTCCTTTTTTTTTCTGCCCCTTTTCTTCACCAAGCAGGACACCCTTCTGGAGGGACTGGCCTCTCCTGACAACATGACAGAATTAAAAAAATTTTTCTTGAGATTTTCAGCTTAAGATATGCTATATTCTTCCATTTTGGTTTTCTAACTCTAGTGTTTGCATATTTCATTATAATATTTTACAGTCTTCTTGAGCTGACCTTTGAAATGATCTATTCAGCTCTTAGGCTTCATCATTTCTTCCCTTTTTGTCTTAGCTGGTCTATGAATAAGAGCATGTTTCAGAGTCTTTTCTGACATCATGCTCATGTTTTACTTTTTCTTGTATTTTTAATGTCTTGATGTTAAGTGATGTTCTTAGTGTCCTCCCAAAGCTCATCAGGTCTTTGTAATTAGTGTTCAAAAGAGCAAATCTGTTCTTAAAATGTTCTCAAAATTCAGGTGAGATGTTGGGATTGAACAACAGAACTGTATGTGATGGAACATATTGGAATCTGTAAGATATGTTAATAAAATTACTGTTTAAAATATTCAGATGGAATACAATCAAGGCAATATCTAGGTTCTCATGGACTTATTTTTAACTTTAACTTCATATGAAAAATTGTAGTAATTCACAGCCATTATCTAAAATTTATCTGCTTTCTGAAGGGTCCAGATTGATTATTTAAATAGAGATGTAGTAAGGATGACCATTCTTAATGATAGCACTAACATTTGTCATCTCTTATAGAATATAATAATGTTTTAAAATTTACTATTTGGACTGGAGAGAATGGAGAAAAGTTTTAGAGGTTTCTACTACCTTCATCTTCTTCAGTAAGGGTTATACGAACTTTCCTATTGTCCTTTCCAGTCAACTCCCCTTACTGAACAAATTGACAGTAGATGAGTCTATCGACATAGCAAACCAACAACGTACTGGTTATCCATAGTTATAATGATGTTTGGGGGAATCCAATAATCCATTAAGTGTCTGAATATTTCCCTTTCTCTGTGTATAGTTATCCAAGCAGAATAAATCCTCAGATTATGAAGGTCTATTTTATGGAATACTCCTAGTTGCCCTTACATATTACATAAATTTGTCCTCATTTTGAAAGATTGAGCTACCCCTACTCACAATAAATTCTTCATCACAATCACCTTTACTTGTTGATGTACAACTTTTAAATCACTGTGAAGGCATATATGTTTTTCTTTTATTAAAAAAATTGTATTGTGAATTGGGTGAAATTTTAGAGAGGAAATCACTTGTCCATCCCATAAGGCATACACATTTTGTTTCCTATAATTGATTGTAACCCCCACAATACAGCATCACATGTCCACGTCTTCCCTATTCTCTGTTTCCATTCCTCCTTCTGTAACCCTTCCAGCTTTCCAAATCTGTCCTTGATCAAATACTTCCATTTTGTTCTAAAATGACTGAATATTCTAAGAAGTGCATATGTCCCTTAAGTTATTTTTCACCTTTTCGTACTCTCTATTGTTTGGCGGAAAATCGAGCTACGTAGCTGCATTCAGTTCCAGGATGATGGGTAATTATGAGTCATAGTTTCAGTGTTCCCACTAGTCTCTACTTAACCAGTAAACCTGGTCTTTGTTTAAAGACCAGGTGTTGACTCTTGCTTCATTCTCCGAACCCCTACTCAGAATAAATTCTTCTCACTCTATTCACAACTTTCTAGTATGATCACTTTTCTCACACTCGGGGATTTTCTGGCATGATTGCTTTTTGAGTGGCTGGTAGTGATATTCAAGCACAATCTATTTCTTCTGGTCAGAGGCTCTGGAGGCTGGGGTTTTCATGACTTGTAGTTATTTGAACTAATTGTTTCCATGTGATTTTTATTTTTTTAACTCTTCATTAGTTTGGACTGCGAGAGACCATTAGTTGGATCCTATTTGCCCATTCACAAGCTGATAAGACCTGAGCCTCAAGCCTTTCTTGCACTAAAATTAAAAAAAGAACTGTATTTATCTGTTCCAACTTACCTAAAAATTCAACTTTAAGACACACTTCTTCACTGCCACCAAGTTGATTTCAGCTCATAGCTACACTGTGGGAAAGAGAAAGACTTTGTGTTTATGAGGCTGGACATCTTTATGAGAACAGAAAGCTGCATCTCTCTCCCTCAGTGACTGGTGAGTTCATTGAGTAACCCAGCACACCACCAAGGGATTTTAAGACACCCTTAGGAATGGAGATTTTTCTGTTCCCAGAGACTACCTGCAAATGGCTCTTGGTCCCCTATGGGAAATGATATGGGAAGTCAGTATCATATATTTGCCACTGTGTTGCACAATCCTTCCTTCTAAAGATTCTATGGTCAGTAAGATGTACATCTGAAAAATGATTCAGATTCTAAAATAGCTTGCTCTCATGACTTTGTTGAGGGCAAACATCCTCAGCTTCTTGATCCTTCATCTGTCTTTTGCTGGTCACAGATGCTAATCAGTAACCCAGTTGGTTGTCTCTGCTGTATTAACTCACTCCATTAATTTCATGCTGCTCAACTGGCCAAGCTTCTTAGGCTACTGCCCTTATCTTGATAGTCACTGGACAGCTGTGCCTTTTGATGGGTAAGTGCTGGCATCTACTACTGTAAGTCTTCATTATCCACATTGATTGTAGAACGCTCTGTGACTGCTGCTCAGACTTGACTGATAGAGGAAAGCTGCCACTGAATGTATGGTGCTTCTGGTGCCCCTAAGTATTCCGGATGACCTTGGTTAGTGATGGGGTTCTCTCATGGAAAGCAATTTATGGATTTTTTTTTCTGTTCTCATGAAATATTTTAGTTCCATCATGCCCACTTCCATTGACTTCTTTATTTCTACTTCTACCAGCTAGCAACTCATGCATTTCTATACTGTACTCAGATTGGACCATTCTGTTTTTTCTTCAGGGCTTCTATGAGCCACCTTATCAAGAAATGTGCCTTCTGAGACTCTCTTGTGTTCTCCACAGGGTACTAAGTTTCATGTTTCAAGAAAGAGAGGCAAAATCAATGAATTCTTTCTTATCCAGACTTTCACTCTCTTTATCTTGAACAAACTACTAACCTAAAATTGGTGCACTCCCCTATTACTGTTGGCACAATTTAGGTAAATCTTATCTCTTCTTCCACATGTAATCTTTTTCCTGTTTTATCAGGCCCAGTATATATTTAACTGGGTTATGCTGATTTTTATCTTTGTAAGGGAGCTGCAGAAAGTTCATGAAAAATTGAATGAAAACATAATGGGATTTTTTTCCTGAGTTTTTTTGAAGCCTTATTATAGTTGTAGGCTTAGCATATAGGAAAGGAAGTGGAGGCAGCTTTCAGAAAGTGGGGCTGGCAACGTTTTCTTCAGTAAGGGCTCTGTAGCATCCTTCAGCTTAGAGAAACACTAGCTCTCAGGGAGAGGTGAGCCACTTTTGCAAGCCCGGCCGGTTTTACAGACCTCTTCTATAAAAGTTGTGTAAAGCAAACACATTCAGAGGCATCCCGATGTCACGTCAGGACCCTTACTTCAGCACAACAGACATGTCTTGGCTGAAAGTTCTCTGGAGCTCTGCATTTTTATAAAATCTTGAGCATCCTTGACCATATTCCCTCTTCCAGTATCTGTGGTGCTCCACTTCACTGGAATGTTTTTCCAGGTCATGATCGATGAAATCTAATTTATCAATTAGTCTATAGGCCTTTTCCAAACATTAGCCAGTTCCACATACCACTCAGGAAGGCTTCCTTTTTGCTCACTGGGTGATGAGTTAACTGTACCCAAATTCTACCATATAGTCTGATTTCTTGGACAAGTGCTTGTACCACCTGTGCTAATTCAGACTCGATGAGGAACAGATGTTAGATATGATTGGGTCACAAGAATTTTGTTGAGAAAACACCCATTAACTATAAAGGATGGAAGTAGAAGTAGGTACATAGAGCCTTAAGACTGCAAAACAGATCTGTACCTACAGAAGGAATGGGTAAAGAAAAAAAGGAATACAAAGAAGTATCCTAGATTATACCAAATATCTTTTTTCAACAACACAAATGGTGACTATATACATGAATTTTCCAAAATGAATACACAAAAATCAAATTGACTACATCTGTGAGAAGAGATGATGGAGTATTAGAAGTATTAGAAGTTAAAACAAATCAGGGGCTGACTGGAACAGATCATGAATTGCTCATATGTAAGTTCAAGTTGAAGACGAGGAAAATTAAAACAAGTCCATGAGAGTCCAAATAAGACCTTGAGTCTATC
>NW_022111306.1:2131993-2133690 GCF_000313985.2 Echinops telfairi
CCAGTGTACATCCTCTGGTCTAGCCAGACTGTCATGCAAGTAAATTTTGCTGAAGATCATTCACAATGTTTGGGAGAGTCCTCTGGTATGGAACTGTTTGGAAATGAGGTCAGCTTCCAGAAAAAGTGCAACATGGGACTTAATTTCTTTCAAGAGAAAATGGAACAAGAGCATCATTCCTTATGTCAGATGGATCTTGCCTGAATGCAGAGAAAACCCTTGTATGTCATTGACTAGAAAAGGCATTCGATTGTGTGGACCATAACAAACAATAGATAGCCTGGAGAAGAATGAGAATTCTAGAATACTTCATTGTACGCATGTGGCATCTACACATGTATCAAGAGGCAGTTGCTTGAAGAGAACAGGAAAATATTCCCTGGTTTAAAACCAGGAAAGGTGTATGAGAGTTTGTCTCCTATACTTTGGACATGTTATCAGGAGAGGCCAGTCCCTGGAGAAGGACATCATACTTGCTAAAGTAGAGAGGCAGTGAAAGAGAGGAAGACCCTTGATAAGAAGATGTATTGACAGAGTGGCTGCAACGACGGGCTCACATGTAGGAACAATTGTGAGGATGGCGTAGGACTGGGCCTTTTTTCCATTCTGTTGTACATGGGCTTACAATGCATTGCAACTGAAGTGACAGCACCTAACAACAACCACAGCCACAAAAATCATCAAAAGGCTAGTAGTTTAGATCCACCTAGTGATTGGTACTGTAGAAGAAAGATGTGACGATCTATTTCTGTAAGAATGAAGCCGTTGAAAGCCATATGAAGCATGCCACTCTCCTCTGGAACATGCGTGACCTACATGGATTGGAAAAGACTTGTTGGTGATGAATAGGTGGGGAACTTTCTTCAAACAAAACTAATATACTAGGCAGATACTAGCACAGCTACTGTAGTTATATGGGATCCGGGGAGGAGGAGAGTGGAATGGGCTTAGGGTTTGAATCCAAGTTCATTCCCTTATTCATCCTGCAAGAACCCCATGGAGCAATTAAAACAACACATTCGATGCTATCTAAGTCTTAGTCATCTTGAATATCCTGTAAACAAAGAATTAAAAGTACATAACAGTTTTAGTTTAGTAGTTACATAATCTGGTGTCAATTTGAAGATTAAGAGTGTAGGGGTGGAGTATACTGTCAATCAGGATATAGCCAATGAGGCCTCCGTGTGAGTATGGCCTTCTCCTGAGGATCCTGGGAACTCCTGTATTCCCTCCTTGGAAGCTGGAGCTTTCTCCTTGGCTCACTTCCAGGGAGACATTGCAGCTGATAAGACACATGGAACTACACTAGTGCCCTGAGCTGGAGAAACCACGTGGAGACCCCTGCCAGCACTGAGATGCCTCTACCCACACTGGATCCACAAGACTTCCCACCCAATGGCCTGTGATCTTCCTGCATTCGGCATCATTGCATGTGCTTCATGAGTCTGAAGAGGACTTTATAGATTGGCATTGGATATATGGCCTAATAGACTCATGTACTTGATCTGGGCTGGGCTGGATATTTTCTCACTATTCAATTGCTCTTATATATAAATCTCTTTCTTATGCACATATGAGTGTCTATGTATTTGTTTCTCTAGTCTACCCAGATTAACAGAGTTAGGTAACAAACTACTGGGTAAGTTTAAATGAGTAAAATCATAAGAAAAACCCTGGGGCATTTTTATTAAAAAAAA
>NW_022111306.1:2137233-2144167 GCF_000313985.2 Echinops telfairi
CCCCCAACTATCATGACCCCAGTCCAACCTTTCAGTTCTGGAGAGACCGGAGCATGTTCACTGGTACAGATAAGAGCTCATGACACATGGAATCCAGGTCAGATAAACCCCTCAGGAACAGAAATGGAGTAGTGATACCAGGAGGGTAGGAGGAAGGTTGGGGGAGAAGGGGAGGAATGGGGGACCGATTGCAATGATCAACACATAACCTCCCACACTCCCAAGGGGTACGAACAACAGAAACGTGGGTGAAGGGAGACAGTGGTCGGTGTAAGATATGAAGATAATAATAATGTAGAATTTATCAAGCGTTCAAGAGGGTGGGAGGGTGAGGGAAGGAGGGAAAACAGAGGAGCTGATACCAAGGGCTCAAATAGAAAGTAAATGTTTAGAAAATGATGATGGCAGCATATGTGCAATTATGCTTGATACAATTGATGTATGGATTGTTATGAGAGCTGTAAGAGCTCCAATAAATGACCTTAAAAAAAGAAAAGAGAGAAGAGTGAAAGATTCTCAAGACGCACTCTTTCCATATTGTAAAACACAGTCTTTGTGACACCAAGAGGTTGATATTATTTTAAATGTGGTAGAATGTCCTGGAGTTTGGTGCTAAAGGAAATAAAACCTGAAAAAAAATGTAAGTAATTATTGTATGTGTTATCTACCCATAGTCAATCCAAACCCAGTGCCATGAAGTCAATCCCCATTCATATTGGCCTTACAGCACAGAAAGAGCTGCCACTGTGGATTTCTGAGTCTGAGGGTCTTTACAAGAATAGACAGCTTTTGTCTCTCTAACTCAGAACAGATGCTGATTTCGAATTGCTGACCTTGCTGTTCATAGCCCAACACGGAACCCAGCACACCGCCAATATTTCTATACACCCATATTTCATATATGTAAAACATTTGTTTGATTCTCAGATGCAATATGTTATGTTGAAACATTTTTAAAATTAAGAAATGATTAAAGTTGGTATCATATCAACTCTGATTAGTTAGTCAGACAGCCATTGTGATACAGTGATGATTGAATCTAAGTCAGAGCAGATATAGAGCTCTTAATTGTACTATGCTTTAAATCATTTTTGTTTATTTAATTTTTTTTTCTTTTTTAACATTTTATTAGGGGCTCATACAACTGTTATCCCAATCCATACACACATCAATTGTGTAAAGTGCATTTGTACATCGTTTCTCAAAACATTTTCTCTCCATTTAAACCCCCGACATTAGGTCCTCATTTTTTCCCTTATTTAATTTTTTAATCATAAATGGTATGCAAAAAATCTAGTTAAAATGTACTCTTGGATCAGAGCACAATATTTTGTTGAAAAATATGAAAATCAACAACTCTGAATCTTAATGTATTTCAGAAGTTTAAATTTAGAATAGAAGTTTTAGAAATGTATTACCATTTGGTTGTTGTTCATACTGTTGCTGCTTTATCAATTAATATGAGGGGGTACCCCCCCAAAAAAACCAGAATCTTTTTCAAAGCTATGTATTTAAAATTTTTTTTTTTTTTTTACAAAACAACCTTATCACCTTCAAAGCACTCTCCATTACATTCAATACGTTTGTCAAATCTGTGATTCCATTCTTGGAAATATTTTTCAGACTTATCTGTTTGGATGGTTGAAAACACCTCTCTTGTTTTTTTCTTCACCTCTTCTAAGTCATCAACTCTCTGTCCTTTCATGTCCCTCTTCATTCACAGAAATACAAAGAAGTCACATGAAGCGAGGTCAGGTGAGTAAAGTGCTGGAGCAAGAGAGGCATGCTGCTCTTTTTTTGCTCAAAACTGAGGCAATGAGATGGCTGTGTGAGCAGGTGCATTGTCTTGGGGACAAAACCAGTCCCACATCTGCCATAAGTCAGGCAGTTTTTGTCCCACAAAAAGATTGATATGCAATCTTTTCAGAACCCCTCACTAGAAAGTTTGCTTAACCGTCTGACCTGGTGAATGAACTCCAAATGCTCTATCCCCCTCACATAAAAACAAAACAAAAACAAATGAGCATCATCTTTAACTTTAATTTTATTGATGAGCTTTTTGGGAGGCAAGGTGATGATGGAGTCTTCCACTGGCTTGACTGATGTTTGGTTTGGGGGTCATAAGAAGACCATCATGTCTTGTCACCAGAAATGACATTAGAATAAAAGTCTGGGTCATTTCAGAGCTGTTCTTTCAAAGCACAGCATGTTTCAACTTGACGATTTTTTTCCTTATCAGTCAAAACCTGAGGCACAAATTTCACAGCGACCCTTTTCATCCCAAATCTTCTGTTCGAATTAGCTGACTTGAGCTCCAAGATAGTACAGACACCCTTCCCCAGCTCATCAATAGTTCATCGTTGTCTTGAGCATAAGTGCACGAATTTTGTGGACATTTTTAACCATTTGGGAAGTTGATGGATGTCTAGAATGAGGCTTGTCATCAATGGACATCTCACCCTTTTTTGAAATAAGAAAAATACTCACACACTTGAGTTTTTCCCATAATGCTGTCCTTGTAAACTGTGTTCAACATCACAGCAGTTTCTGCAGCATTTTCCCCAGCAGAAAACAAAATTTCACAGCTGCACTTTGTTCTCTTAAATCGGCCATTACAAAAAAAAAAGATATACTAGCACAATTGCTTTTACAAAAAAAAATTCACCGTGACAAGAGAGATCCTTCCAAGGCAACACCACCGGGTGCACTATCTCAGAGTAAGCTGCTCAATGCTCACCTAGTGGGGAAAATGCTTATTATGAAAGCTCCATCCACTGGAGCTTTTCCCCATTTTGGGGGCGGGAGTACTCCATCATATTTATTTATATGTTGTTTATATGTTTATAACAGTGGAAAATAACAAAAACTCCAAAAGAGTTATTTTAATAAATTTAAAATAGCAAGTCTCAGTATCAAAGTTTAATGAAAATTGATTATTTTTTCTTACTTTAAAAAAGAGAGAGAGAGAGATGGAAGAAGAGAGAGAAATAATTCACTGCCACTGAGCTGGTTCCCAGTCACAGTAGTCCTATAGACCAAATAGAACTTCTTGGACCCCTGAGGGTTTCCAAGGCTTCCAATCTTTACTGGAGCAGAATGCCCCCTCTTCTTTCACAGAGCCCCTGTTGGGTCAGAACTGCTGACCTTATGGTGAACAGACTAACTCAGAGCCTACGCTGCCACCGGAGTTCCTTTTTCCTTTCTCAGTGAGATTTAAAATAATGGCAAGCTGCCCAATCGTGTACGCCTTACATTTGGCAGAATATGCTTAACCGTATTTCCAAAATTATATGCCATTTAAGATTTTACAGTCCTAAATTTTGTGTGGGGTACTAAATATCATGCTAAATACTGTTTAATAAAAAATTTGAATGTGATTAAATTCCTGTTGTTTGATGCCTTCCGGTGGATTCATCTCAAAGGCATCCCGTGTATGACAGAACAAAGCCCTGCTCCGACCCACACCTTCCTCCCAATTTTCGTTGCAGCCACAATGTCAATTCATTCAGTTCAGGGCATTCCTCTCTTTTATTGTTTTTTTTACTGACCCTCTACTTTACCAAGTATGCTGTCCTTCTCCAGGGACTGGTCTCTATGGAAAATGCCAACCATACGTGAGATGAAGCCTTACCATCCTTGCTTCTGAGGAGCCTTCTGGCTGCAGTTCGAATTGTTTTTTCTTCGGGCAACCCAGGTATATTTAATATTCTTTGCCAACACCATAATTACCTCTCTCAATTCTTATTCAGTCTTCCTTATTCATTGTCCAGCTTTCTCATGTGAATGAGGCAAACGGAAAAATATCACAGCTTATACATAGTCCTCAAAGTGCCATCTTTATTTTAAAAAAATCAAAGGTCCTTTGAATTTTCTCTATTTTATCTTGTCACTGTTTTGGGTTTGTTTGTTTTTTTTGAATAATAAACCCAGGATAGGCAAATCTATAGAGGCAGTACCTGGATTAATAATTACCTAGGGCATGGAAGGGGAGGTTGTGGGAAATTGGAAGCTAATGACAATAACTACAAGAAAGAAGAAAATATTCAGAAATTGATTGTAGTGATGATTGCACAACTCTTCGTAGTATGATTGAACTATTGAATTGTATGTTATGTGAATCATATACTAATAAAATGATTAAGAAAAAGAATTATACCTCCTTCCAATCCTCTTCTGAATCCTGTTTCAATATCTGGCATCTCTGCGATGATTTACTGTTGCAATTAGTTTTCCATTGTCTTTAAGGTAAAATGTACTTGTGTGCTATATTAATGTTTTAGGCCAGGTTGACTAGAGGAGAAAGTCAGTGACACTCATATATACATAAGGAACATTTTTATACCGGGAAGTAATTATACGTCAAGAAAGTATCCTAGCCCAGTCCAAGTCAAGTGCATAAATCTAATACTCATCCATAAGGCCTTCTTCAGACTCACAGAGCCATGTACAGTAATGCAGGAAGATTACAGATCAGAGGTGCAGAGTCATGCAACTCCCAGGTCGATGGAAATACAGCAGGGCACTGGCAGCTCTCTGGGTGGCCAGCAAGCAGGAAAGGACAGGCAAAAGGGGAGGGGCAGGGTTCTTGGGTCTTCCTTTTAAGAAGGCCACAGCCCTGAGGTGACAGCATCAGGCTGTGTGACCGACCTGATTCACAGCTTGGACTCCATGCTTACACTTTAAAAAAAAAATCATTTTATTGGGGGCTCATACAACTCTTATCACAATCCATACATCCATCCATTGTGTCAAGCACATTTGTGCATTTGTTGCTATCATTGTTCTTAAAACATTTACTTGAGCCCTTCATATCAGTTCCTCATTTACTCCTCTCCTTCCCCGCACCTCCTCCCTCATGAATCCTTGATAATTTATAAATTATTACTATTCCGTCATATCTTACACTGTCCAACGTCTCCCTTCACCCACTTTTCTGTTGTGCATCCCCCAGGGAGGGGTTATATGTAGATCATTGTATACATCTTCAAGTTGACTTAAAATGATCTATCACAATTAATTATATTCAATGATTTCTGCATTCCACTGAATTGCCTTTCTTTGTGAGGAGAATAAAAATAAAGATCTCTTGTTTAGCGAAGCAGCTGTCCTCTAAATATCATTTTATTGTTCCTGTGAGTTTCTGAGGCTGTAACTGTTTATGGGATTAGAAATCTCCATCTTTCTCCCTGGGAGCATCTGGTGGTTTTGAACTGCTACCTTCCGGATTGGAGTGCAATGCATAACCATTATGCCACCAGGGTTCCAAGATCAAAAAGGTACATGTAATTTTCCTCTTTTCAGATAAATTACCTGAGACTGAGAGGAACCACTGGCTTCTTGATTGTTCTGTAGCTAGGGAAGTTGTGCTTAGATGCTTTCTGCCTTCTGGTGACTCTGTGTAACAGAAAGAAACGGCCCAGGCCTGTGCTGACCTCGCCCTTGTTATATTGGAACCCATTGTTACAGCCACTGCGTCTGACCTTCCACTTTTTCTCGGCTCTTCCACTTTATCAAGTCTGATGTCCTCTCCCAGGGACTGGTCACTCCTGACAGCATGTCCAAGTGTATGAGATGAAGTCATGCCATTCTGGCTTTACTTCTGCTAAGAAAGACTTGATCGTTGCTATGCCAGTCCATGGTACTTTCAACAGTCTTTGTCTGCACAATCCTGATGCACACCCTGCCTGATATTAAACCAAGCACTATTTCTTTGCCTGAATAACTGCCTTTAATTCCATGTGGGAGATTGGCATGAGCACATTTCAGTGTTCTGGCATTCACATTCTTTGCAATGTTATCTATGGCTTGTTATGATCCTCACAGTCGAATGTCAGTGCATACTCATTAAAACATTTTTCTGGTGTTGTTTTCAGTCAAGATCCATCAGATATTACCAACATTACCTCATTCCCAATGCTCTTCTGAATCCAGTCTGATTTCCTGCCACTCCATGTCAATGTACAGCCGATCTGCTCTTAAATTACCTGGTGCAAAATTTTGTATTATTAATATTGTTCAACAACATGCAATATTAGGGTCACTTTTCTTAGGAAAGGACACAAATGTGAAGTTTCATCTGTTTTATTATTGATGAAAAAACTTTCCACATCTTGCTATATAACATGCATTGGAAGGGGTCCTTATGAAACAGGCTGCTACCCCAAAGGTTGTAATTCGAACCTGCTGCTGGCTGTCTGAGATAGACACGGTTGTCTGTTCCTTAAGACTCACAGACTTGGAAACCCCTGGAGACAGTTCCATTTGTTCTGAAGGGTCACTGTGGGTCCGAATTGACTCAGTGGCAAAGGGTTTGGGTTTTTGCTTATTGGCATTTTGCAGACTGATGCGCAAGATTTTCCCTGCTTTCTGACTAAATTGCCCCATAAGTCTTAGCTTTCCTCCCCATTACGGGCATCTTTATTATTTAAGTCTCTTTCTTACATGGATCTTAAAGATTTTCATCTTAATCATGCTGACAACTTTTTCCTTAAAATGAATCTTTATTATCAGCAAAAAATTGGAGGATTGGTTCATAATTTTCATTTTCATAGACCTATGTAATCAGTACTTCCCATTACTAAAGCATATTTGCACATATAACCTTGTATTGTAATCAAGAAGTTATTCTAAAGCCATATGATACACTTGACAACTATAAGCACGTAGTTGTTTTTAAAATAGCAAAACTAACACAAGTACCAGAAAAATTATCTACAGGTAGAGCCTTTCCTTTAATATTTTAAAACCAATGATGACACAAGAATCATTATAGTATCTGTGTGGGTAGACTAGAGAAACAAATTGAGAGACCTTTATACTCACATGTGTATAAAGAGCTTTATATACAAGTGCAATTGAATATTGAGACCATCCCAACCCAGTCCAGATCAAGTTCATAAGTCCGATATGAGATGATATGTTCAATACCAATCTA
>NW_022111306.1:2145073-2153382 GCF_000313985.2 Echinops telfairi
TTGACTTTTGCTTACATGAGCATTCATTGTAGATCCAAGCAAGATGAAATCTTTGAAAACATCAATCTTTTCTCCATATCTCCTGATGCCAACTATTAGTCTAGTTGTAAGAATTTGGGATTTCTGTACATTGAGTTATAATTCTTGCTGCAGGCTACAATTCTTGATTTTCATCAGAAAATACTTCAAGAACTCTTCCTCACTTTCAGCCAGCAAGGTATAGCATCCGCATGGCACACATTGTTAATAAGCCTTCCTCAAATCCTACTATTGAATTCTTGTTCCTATAACCCAGCTTCTCTGATTTCTCAGGATGCAGAGTGAATAAGCACAATGAGTGGGTGTTACGTTGACTCACACCTGTCCTGATTTTAAATGATGTAGCATTCCCTTGTTCTGTTCACACAACTGTCTTTTTATGTATGTATCTGTTTGCATGAGCATAGTTAAGTGTTCTGAAATTCCCATTTTTTCTCAAGGATATCCATAGTGTGGTAGTGTGATCACATAATGCAATGCCTTTGCATAGTCAATAAAGCACAAGCTAACATCTTTCTGGTATTCTCTGCTTTCATCCAAGACCTAGCTGACATCAGCAATGATATCCTTTGCTCCACAACCTCTTCTGAATCCAGTTTGGATTTCTGGTAGCTCCCTGTATGGCTTCAGTCATTGTTGGATTATCTTTAGCAAAATATTACTTGTGTGTGATATCAATGATATTATTCTATAATTTGTATATTCTATTGGGTCACTTTTCTTTGGCATGGGTACCAATATGAATCTCTTCCAGTCAGTTGGCCAGGAAGTTGTTTCCCAAATTTCTTGGCAGAGATCCCTGAGGGCTCCCAGTGCTTCATCAGTGTGTTGAGAGATTAGACACATAAAACAATGTGCACTGTTTCCACGGATGCCCTTTCACTCCTGCCTGCCCTGTCGGTTTATGCATGCCTCCTCTCAAATAGCTGTCTTTTTGACATAATGATTAAAAAGAAAAACACTTTTGATGAGGTTATTTTTCACTGAGTTAAAAAGTATTATAATCCAAACAGCACACTCCACAATTGTCTCCAACTATCAAAATTCAGGCATAACTGTTGTGTTGTTGTTTCTGCTATGTAGTCACTTGTGGCCCATAGCAACCCTCTAGGAGACTTGGCCCCCGAGAGTCCCTTAGAATCAAACTTCCCTGGAGTGGATCTCCCGGTGCTTCTCCTCCCCTGGAGCATCTGGTGGTTTGAAACCAGTGACCTTTCAATTAGCACGCAAATGTTTAACCCTAGCTCTATCAGGGCTATAAAAAACAGCAAATATAAAAGCTCCTTTAAATTGATACAATTGGTAAGCAGAGACACTAGTGCCGACATCAACTTTTGCATTGTATAGCACATCGCTATAAAATGCCTTGCTTTATCTAATTTAACTGGTCCTTTTTATTTGTGAAATAGGCAGGGCAAACTGATCCCTTCATTTGGAATGCTATTGAACACTCACAATTTGACAGGCGTGACAAATTATGTGCCCTAGACAGAGAAAAGACATTTTCAGAGATTTGCTCATAGAACATAAAGGAAAGACACCCCCCCCCCCCCACTGCCATGGCAAGATCTTTGGCGTGTGCAGCAACTTGTCTGAGAACCTGGAGGACAGACAACTATTCATGGTGCCTCTGTGATTGAGTCCTGATTAAGATACTCAGGAATTATGTGAATATTAAGCAGTTTCTTTAACTTCATTGAGACTCAGGTAGTCATCTGGAAAATATATCTGATATTAAATACGAGTAGTATTTCACAGGTATAGTTACCCTGAGCACTACATAAGGAATGTAGTTATGGTGTCTGACACATGTGACAGTAACCGGTTCATCACATCTCAAGGAGCATATCAGTCCACTTGAACTGTCTATCTCCTTCTCAGGTTCCCTCTCTCTACGGGTTCTGTCTCAGCCCTTAAGTTGCCAGGCATTTTGCAAGAGGCGCTGCAGCGCGCTGTGGGCTGGAGAATGAGAGACAGCAGAAACAGGGTTGAAGGAGCCCAGGGAATCATCCATCACAAAGCCATGCTGCCTTAAATGAGAAGTGCAGCTCCCAAGACTCTCACAACACCCATGAAGGAGCATGTGGGTAATCCTTAGAAAAATAAGACATGTGAACCAACCTGTTTATTCAATGGGCTGTCTGCAGTCAAATTGGGAGGGGGCAGGGGGAAGATGGTATCAAAGTAGGAAGGAATAAAAACAAAGAGCATTATTTCTTTCCATTGAAATAATATTAAAAATATTTTAGAAGACCCTACTATTATCAAAAGGGCATAATTAGTTGGAGTCAGCATTGGCAGCTTGCAGGAAAGATTGTATTTTAAACCTGCAAACCAGGAACCACTGAAGGGAAGAGAGTTGAATGAGATAGAGATAATGAATGAAAGGGTCAATTTGCTCAGGTTGGTCGAAAGTAAACCCTAATGTTGCTAATATTTCCAATAAAATAAAGATTGTCACAAAAAGAATAAATTAAAATTAAAACAAAGTCATTTCTTGGCTATTACTGCCTGTGCTGATTGGAGGGAAAGAAAGTGATGTTTAAAAGATTACATTTCTGGAAGTGAGGAAGAGAAAAAGGATTGCATTCTCTTGTTGAAGTGTTATTTCTTCATGTGTGTTGTAAGTTCACGGACGACTAGAGATTTCGTTTTTCCTTCTCTAATTTTCTTCCGTCTTGTCTAGAACAGGCCTGACACACAGTAGGGCTAGTAGTTATAGATTTGTAAGCAAAGCAAAGCACAGGACACAAAATATTATTCTAATGTTAATTTACATCAGCATTTTTTAATCCAGAGGAAAGAAATGAAGACAAGTAACCCTGTGGTATTACTTTATTTCACTAGCGTAGAGATCGGCACACGTGGTTCAATGGGTTCTTTGCAAAAGTTGGAATCTGTGTAAGGTACAAGCCTGTCAGAAAAATAAAGCTTAAATATGTTCCGCCAAAATGAGCAATAGAGAAGTGATTAACACTGCACCTTGCCCTAGGTAGAGAGACTGTACAACTCAGAAAAGCAGGGCGATATTTTCAAGCTCTGGCTTTCCCAGGTTTCAATGTATTGCCTTTCTAGCCTTGTGTTTATAATTTTACCAAAGTGATTGGTCACCTGTAATCTTGCAAGTTGTTGGCCAATTTACTATCTGCATAAACTTTCAAGCGATTGATTAGCTTAGGTGCAGCCGCATAGTTGATCTGTGCCCACATTGGCTGGGGGCCCTGTCCAGTTTGGTTTTTATTCATATTGGATTTGGAAGCAGCATTGCAATGAACAAGGAGTGTATGAACTAATCCAGAAAAATCCTAGCACAGAACCTCAGATGCGGCTTCCTGATACAGAGTCTAGAAATAAGATTGCCCTTTGATCAAGGGACTGTAGTACGATGCTTTCTGAGAGAGTCGGCTTGCAACAGTGCTGGAAGCAGTGTCTACGACCATGCCAATAGAAGCAGAGACCATGAGCAAACTCAGATGGTGACCAGAGAGAGTAACAAGCAAGCCTTGCCAGACAGCCAGGAACAATGACCATCAGCCAAGTCTATCAAGAGATGTGGTTGAGTCTTTTGTTTCAACGTCTCTTGATGGGTGGGAGTAAACATTGGTTTTGAAGAAGAGTGTGTTCTCTGTGCAACACAAATGTACCTTCTTTTAGACACCGAACATGATCCACCCACCACCGAACTCTCCCTTGACATATTTCTTTTCCATTTATGTCCTTTGTATCAAAATAGTTTGGAGGTTTGCCTGCGTCCTCTGCCTTCACAAGGGGTAAGGGGGTGGGGGGTGGGGGTGCGGAATCAAACTTAAATCCAGACTAGTTCCTATGAGGTGGAGTTCAGGCTGGCCTTCATCCTCCCACAGCTCTCTCTACTTCTCAACTGGGGTTGATGACTCACTTTAGTGGCCACACAGAATTTACAGATCATACTCAGGATTATAGATTTATTTTTCAGTAAGTACGGTAACTAGTACAATTCAGGTTCAGAAGCGTTCAAGATACAGTTCTTTGGTTAGGACAGCCTCTTCTCAGCTGTGTTCTCAGACAAGCCCAGGCCCTCAGACTCGTGGCAAGCTTGAGAAATTATTACAAAGTTCCTTTAGCTCTCATTTTCTCGGTCCCATGGTCTCTGCCCTACTTGAGCAAGGGTAGGTTGGTCAAGACATGCCCTATCCATCAGTAAGCTTCTGCCCGATGGCACCCTATCACTGTGGGTTGGCAACTCACTTCTGCTTTCTTCCTCTGTCGGTTGGGAATTCCTCTGCTCTGCTTATGCTTTTGGTTCTGTTGCTTCTGCTGACACTGTGTCTCTGCTCTATCTCTTCTAAATCTCTGCAGGGGCTCTTCCTCTATTTAGGGTCACCATTTTTGTCTCCTGGATTAAGACAATTCAACAGGTGTTTTGAGTTGTGCTCCATTCCTCATGTGTTTTTCTTTATGGCAATAAGATTCCCCTTTCTGCTTCCGAGATGGCTTCTTGAGAAATGTCAAGCTGATCAATCCCCACATTCGAGTTCCATACATCCAACTTCCATAGTCCTACCCCACCTGGGTGACATGTACCTTATTTATGTAACCAGCACACTATCGAATCCTCTTGATGGGCCACAAACTCCTCACATTTTCCCAGTCATTTGGTAGGATTTACAAAAACTTATGCTTAGAACAGTCATATCAAGTAATTTACTGCATTACACTTGCATTTATAACTTTGTTATTAGTATGGTTATTGCAATTATGTTTCCATGAGCCTTCTGTGATTGTTATAATGAATTATTCAACCCAATAAAGAATGCCATGGGGGAAATTTTTTTATATCAGTCATGGTGGAGAAGCTAGATAATGGGGGGTATATTTGACTTCTGCCTCACATGAACCAGCTTGATGCTTATTCTTATAGTCAGAGATATTGTTATAGCTTATAATAAATGTTTAATAACTGCTTCTTGAATGGTTTTATAAGTTAAACAACAGCACAAAGGTAAATGGACAAGTAAGAATTCATTTCTGTGGCTTTGGTAAAAAAAATCTCCTTTTCTCACCCCAGCAGGTTTCCAGGCAGCAAAAGCAAGATCTATGCAGCTGAATTTTCTTAAAATAGGACCATGAATCTACAAGTTAGACACTGTGAACTCCTGAGGGGCATGAATCACACGTTCCACCTTGGTGGTTGGTACCCAGCTGGTCTCTCAGCAACACCTGTGGAGCTGATAGAGTCATTTATTGCAGCTTTTCTTTTTCTCATCTCACTTTTTATCGGATGAGGTTTTCTATGTTTACCTGCATTTTTCCTTATCTCCCTCAATTAAATAAATACAACAAAAATTAGAATTATTAAAACTATATCCTGGTTTAAAACACTCCTTGGTTTATCATGATCTTTGGGAGAGGAAGGCTCTTGGGAGACATGTCACACAAATCTCCTGCCTACTTACCAGATCTCAGATAGCAAGAGCCTAGCTTGAGTTCATTCTGTGTTCACCTCAGATTTTAGTGAGATATGGAATGTCGGAACTCTTTGAGAGATGCTACATATAAGGAACTCTTTGAGAGATGCCACATATAAGGAACTTATATTAGGAATCAGGTCCATCTGATCACTGAATTCAGGAAATTATGTAACTGCCACAATTAAAAACTAGAACACATTTAAAATAGATCAGAAAAGAGACTACATAATGGTGGAAACAAACCAAATTTCAACCCAACTGCACCTGGAACATTCTACCCGCTAATGCATTCTGCATGAAAGCAAGGCCATTCACAGTCATGGTCTATAGTCGGAGGGTATTCACCTAAAGCTTAATCCACATATATTGACCCTTCACTATTTTTAAAACTTGGAAACAATTTTGCAACGGGAGAGCAAATAATAGATACTGCATTTCAACCTAATTATGTCTGCCAAAATTAACCCCACAGTGTTCTCTGTCTGAAAGCAAAGTCATTCACGTCCTTCAACTATGATCAGAGGCTATTCACTGGAGATTTAATCCATGCTTGGACTCTGCAAATTGATTTTGGGCTTCCACTGTCATTCATAGCCTTCTGCAAACCAGGCGTTCATTTAATTCTGATACCATTGCCTCCTTCAGATTTGGACTTTATTATTTACCATCCTTGGATCACATCCTTGGATCACAGAGACTGTTGTGTGTCTTCCATGTGGACTTAGTTGACACCTCTGTGGCTGTATGTTTTGACTTAATATGTCAGAATACTTAAATTCAATGTTCCTATGGAAACATGCCAATTTTAAAGGTTATTTATCTTTTAGTTATGGTAATAGTGGAAATAGAAGATTTTCTTTTTATTTTATTTGTTCTGTTGGTAATGTTTGCTCTGGTGGAAACAAACCTGGAAATAATGGTTACTTAAGTGCTTCTATCTAGTAATGATCCCCAGAGTCTTTGCCCTTCACATGCAGGTTGTTCTGTAAGATCCTTCTTAGTCTCTCCAGGCCTTTACTTTACTCACACCATTTCTGAGGATCTGAGGGGAGTCCTTTGATATGTAGATTTGGGAAGAATGCTCAGTTTAGCTCCAGCTTTTTTTCCCTGTGCCTGTAAACTGGCCGCAAAGAGCAAAATGCTAACAGGGATCAAGCCCTCTATTTGTCATGTCTCTGATGTAGGAGTTGGCAGATTGACTGGGGTAAATATGTCTGTCAAATTTTGAGGTTCAATCTTAGGAGAACCAGTTGTGTGTCATGGGAAGTTATGTTTTCCAATATGACCTTTACCAAGATTATGCTTTAATTTCCCATTTCCACTTTTCTTATTTCTGTGACTGAGACAATTTCATCAGAAACTCCAAAAAATGTTCAATTTCTAAGGAACATCCAAAGAGTGGAAATTCTGCTGCTAAACTGAACTTGAGTTTAATTAAGGTGTCTTCTTCATAACTAACACACAAACAGACCCTGAACGTACTGTAACTGAGATTGGTTCTAGTTTAAGAGGGAAAGTGACTTATGTTGAAGTCAGAAATTGTGTTCAATTTTTTTTTAGACTCTAACTTCTGTTGACTTTCTTGCTATCAGAATTGATTGTCTTAAAAATTGAACTTCACTATTTTGTGCACTTGACTGGTTCTTGTTTTACCTGTATTCCCCCAGTGAAGATCACTACCATGTTTGCTCCAAATATTTCTCCTGAATGTTCTTCTGGTCCTTCTGAGATTGATTTTCCATGTCTCTGTATTCTAACACTCCCACATACCTGGCAGAATAATATTAGATTCACCCGTTGTTATGTTGTTTTATATAAAAGGCAACAAGCCACTGAGGGAACTACCAGGGATTTTACCTCCAAAAACATCTAGTTTGAATTAAATTCCAATGTGTACAAGTATTGTGACCTTGAATAATAGTAATGGCAGCAACAAATGATTCGGTGCCTACTCTGTGACAGGCACAAAATTACATCTGAAATTTTTCAATCGTTCATACTAAATTGGAAAGACAAATATGTAATCACAATTTAAAAAACAAGGAAGTAAAAAAAAAGCTGTGGATTAAACATGTTAAATGATTTAGCACAGTGCTTGACAGAGAGTAAAACAAACAAAACACTGTTTGATCAAAGTGAGGATAACTTGAAATACTTACTGATGAATATCAAGCATTGAGCTCAATGTAAAGAAGACCAAAATCCTCAAAATGAGCCAATGGGTAACTTGTTGATAAATGGAGACAAGATTGACAGTGCCAAGGATTTCATCTTGCTTGTGTCCACAAACAATGCTCACAGAAGCAACAACCAAGAGGTCAAACGATGCATTGCCTGGGGTAAATGAACTTGTTAGTGTTAAATATATCACTTTGAGGAATAAAGTGTGCCTGACCCGAGCAATAGTATTTTCAGTCGCCTCATATACATGGGAAAGTTGGACACTGAATAAGGAAGCTGTAGGAAAATCTATGCATTTGAATGATGGTGCTGGCAAAGACTATTGAAAGTACCATGGACTGCCCAAGAACCAACACATCTGTCTTGGAAGATGTGCTTGCATGCTCATTAGATGGGAGGATGGCTAGACTTCATCTCACATGCTTTGGGCATGTTATCAGGAAAGACTAATCTCTAGAAAAGGACATCATGTTTAGTAAGGTAGAAAGGCAGCTGGTTTGACACAGTGGCTGCAATAATGTATTTAGGCAGAGGAATAAGTGTGAAGATGACACGGAACTGTGCAGTGTTTCACTCTGTTACACACAGTGTCGCTATGGGTTGGAACCAACGTGATGACACCCAACACCCCCAGCACCA
>NW_022111306.1:2153482-2169285 GCF_000313985.2 Echinops telfairi
CCACCACCACCACCATAAGGTTTTCCAAGGTGGTAAATCTTCATGGGAGCAGACAGCCTCATCTTTCCCCCCAGGAAGAACTAGTGGGTTTGCAGAACCAACTCTTAGGTTAACGGTCCATTGTTGACCCAATAGTCACACAATAGGTATTAGACAGAGACAAAAGAAAAAAACATGCTTTTAAAAGTAATAGTTTCATAGTCACACCATTAAAAAATTATAGTGATAAAACAATATATCCTCTAAGAAGTCTTGGTCCCTTCATGTTCAACATACACCCCACACCCTTTCACTCCCTATACATAACCATTTATATCGTTCTTGTTTACCTCTAGGGTATTTATTCATGAAAATGTTTTTTCAGGTCAGAAATATAAATATAATTAAGCCTTCAAAGGAAACGAGGTCACACAAAACAAATGAATGGACAAGCCTAAGGCTGGGCTTGAAATAAAGCATATGAGCAGTGTTTCAGTACAAGCGTCTCCCCACCTTTCCTCCTCTCAGCAGTTAGTCTGCCATCACTTTGAGTCCTCCCCCTTCTGAAGCACACGCAAACCTCCTTGTACCCCCCGGATATATGCAAAGCGAAACGTTGATCTCATTTGAGCATGAAAAGTGCACACTGGTTGCCCTCTCTGTAACATCAATAACACATTTGGTGAATCTAACAAGCGCAGAGCTGCTCTTGCCTGTTCGATGGTGGTCCTCTGTCAAAGGACAGTTGGTGGTGCGCTCAACTGTCACAGCAGCAGGATGTCCTTTTAGAGCTCCAGATATGCTAACCATTTTTAAGATTCCATTAAAGAGGACATAGAACCGTAGTTCACATATCAGGACATTAGGGAGGATCACTGATTGTAAAGGTCATCTCCACTGGCTTTTCCTGGGGCCTCTGTTTAGGGGTGCACAGATAAACAAAGGAAATGTTAGAATGTCAGAATATATGACAAGTGAGGGGAGGCAGGGAAGAGGGAGCTCTAGCCATATAGCCAAAAATCTTGTGTGTGTGTGTGTGTGTGTGTGTGTGTGTGTGTGTGTGTGTAAAATCAAGTAAAAGGAAAATGGGTTTTATGCAACACAATATCAAAAAGTAAAAGGAACACAATAATGCAAGTGTGTGGCCAGTTAGTCGCATAGCTAATTGTGATACGCCTTTCCAACATCAATCACGGATCTTCTCCTCTGTAACCTCAACATTATTTACAGAAGTGGCGACTTCAACAAGCATCACGAATGGGAGGGTGGGTGGGCTTCATCCTTGGTTTCTGGATCTGTCTGTAGGCATCCAACCTGGCATCCATGTGTCCTTTTGTTTCCAACATGTAGGCATCTGACTGGTTGTCCAGCTGCTCCTTGGTCAGCACAGGTCAAGCAAGGGCACCTCTTCCTCATCTCGGTCCATATCCACATCCAGGCCTTGGCCTCCAAAGCCCCGTCTTCCCCAATCTATTAGACCCTGACCTCTACCACTGATTCCACCACAACCCACAGCTCCATGCCCCAAGTCCCCTCTCCCCGGATCTCCACCACCTCAAACACTATCGGCTTGTCCAGCTTGAAGCAGGTTTTGACACTTTCCCAGCGCAGTCATCCCCTGGACCAGCCTCTTTGGATTATGTGCTGGTCTCATGCTCAGATTGCTCCCCTGGCCAGGGCCCCCAGGTGCTGCCTTACCCAGGCTCTGCTGTAAGCTCTATTGCTTGCGTTTTAATGCTGCCTTGACAGAGGGTCTAGTCTCCATCTGCTGGGCCAATCTTCTGCTTCTTGGACTAGCTAGCTATTGTTGCTGCATCAAAGCTCAAAGAGTCATGGCATTGGCTGCTTGGGCTTCGGAGTACAGTGAACCCTCGCCACTTCACGCTTCGACTTCCGCGGCTTCACTCTATCGCGGTTTTTGCGTAACAGCACCCACTGCCTACACCCGCTCCTTCAGAGGAAAAAGACGGCGACTCACCTGTAGAGTACATCCCTTAAGTCATTTCAAAGGCTATTGATTACAGTATTGGTAAGAACTATGTATAATAATACTGTATGTGAAATATGTAATACTGTAAACTAGATGCCATAAATAATAAAATAAATATAAATGATAATTGTAACGTCCAAAATGTTTTACTGTATTTTCCCTTTTTCATTTAATAAATTGGGTAATACGAGTGTAATGGTGACTAAAGGGTGTTTTTTCATGTCCTCTATGCTCTAACTACGAAAATATTTGATTTACAAATAAGGAATCCTACTTCGCGGAATTTCATTTATCACGGTAGGGTCTAGAACCGATTAACCACGATAAACGAGGGTTCACTGTATTAAGAAAGCGCTCATTTAGAGACATCCTGGCGGTGCTCCTCAGCTTTCAGAGCTGACCATGCAGTCATCTTCAAATCTCCAGAATCAATGGAAATAGAAGCCAGGGCTCTGCCTGCAGCTGCCACCCCAGCTGTGGAAGGAGGGCCGGAGACCCCCTAACCTGAATTAACGATGGAGGTTGGGGGTTTGGGTGACTTGGTGGATGGTTGGTTATTTGTGTAAGTGGTAGAGATCGCTAGACTGAATTTTTGCTGGGGTTTTTTTTGGTTGTTGGGTCAATCTAGCTTGTTCACAGGGCCTTCCCTTCCTTTTGTTTATTCCCCACAGTGCCCCCTGCCCCCCCAATGAAAAAAAAAGTAAATGCCGTCTTCTGTTGCCAAAATTTTAAAAATCTTAAGTTAATCTCGACAGCCTTGTTCTATCTTACCCAACATCGAATTCCTTAAAAATTCTGTATACTTTCAAAATGTATAAATTATCTGATGACTTGCTTCTCTCTGCCCTAGCTTAAGCCACCACCAACTCTACCCTGAATTCCTGCCACCCAAACAGCAGCTTCCTCCATCTCTACGGTTTTTCGCATGGTCCTTCGTGGTTCATTCTCACAGCAGTCAGATTAGTGCAGACGCTAGTCCACCCCTGTCACTTTCTCTTAACCCTAACCCTCACACTGTGCTGCCCTTTAACTCGGAGTTAAATCTAAGGTTAGTACCCTGCTGTGCCACCCCAGAATTTAGTGTCTTAAAATAATAGTCATATTGCAGCCTAGGAATTACAAACTATAGGATAGTTCTGTTCTGGCACATGAGGTTGACATACAGCAGAAGCAACTTAAACATACACACTAACAACAGCAAAGCTTTAAAAACCATAATGTTTTAAGTTCATAATCTGGAATGAACGATTAACAGGAAAAAAGGAAGATAAAACCATAAAATCAATGCACTAAATACATTGACATTCAGTGACAGTTTATACTATTAACAATAAAAGGATAACCAATATTTCCCCCCTAAAAAAATCCCAATAATCATATATTTATTCATGCTTCTCTAAGCAGGGTAGGTACATCTCGGTTATTCTTTTTGTAGTTCGCTTGAGATCTCTCCTGCTGCTACCTGACGTAACTCATTGTAGCTCATTTGGGCTGTAGGTGGGGTTGACTTCAATAAGGATGTCCTTATTCATTATATAGCAGTTGCCTAGAGTTGTTCGCCAGTTTTTTCCCACATGGAGCCTCTAGCAGAATAATCTAAATTTCTTTACATGATTAGGGTTTCAGGACAGCATATGTGGGATTTTCAAACCAGCATAATATGACAAACAGACAGAGAAGAGGTGGATATGATTATTCTAAAACCAGTGCCATTGAGCCAGATGTGACTCATATCAACCCCACAGGACAGACTCCATCTGCTCTGTGGAGCTGCTGCAACTTAAGATCTTCTTGGGACAGACAGCCCTCCTCACTTTCCTTCAGCAGAGTGATGGATGGGTGCCAATGGCTGACCTTAGACTTAGCAGTTCAATGTGTAACCTACCATCAGGATTACTTAAATATGGTTATTAGCCACAAATAAATAAATGAGTTGTTGATTTGACTTCCACAATATTAAATTTTTAAATTGTTTTAGTAGTGACTCATAAAGCCCTCATTGAAGAAGCACATCAGCCTGTGTGATCACAAGATGCCTAAGGGATCAGTTATCTGGCGTCAAAGAACAAAAAAATCATATCAGTGCGTGCTCACTTCCATGATATGATCACTGAAGACAAATGGGTGCATAAGCAAATGTGGTGAAGAAAGCTGATGGTGCCCGGCTATCAAAAGACATAGTGTCTGGGGTCTTAAAGGCTTGAAGGTAAACAAGCAGCCATTTAGCTCAGAAGCAACAGAGTCCACATGGAAGAAGCAAACCAGCTTGTGTGATCACAGGGTGTCGAAGGGATCAGGTATTAGGCATCATCAGAACAAAAAATCTTATCATAGTGAATATTCCATTTTTATTTGGGTTCATTAGTTCAATTCTTCAGGTCATAAATGGTGGAATGTCTGGTCTGAACTTTAGAAGAGCCTCCTAAGAACAGAAGAGGAAGACTTTCGTTAAGGCGGATAAACAGGAAATAAGAAACACTAGGACATTGGGGATTGTCTACTTATTTGGTGAACAAGGGAAAAATTTTAAGCCACATTAAACTGATTTGTCGAGAATGGATTGGCTACTAATAGTTTCTATTTGGGGGAAAGTCAATGGATTGACCTAGATTTTGAGTCCAAAGTAAACTAAGTGCTTCCACAAGATAGAAACAGGTTTTGGTTTGCTGATGTGAGGACCAGCACAACTGGCTCCAGTTTGGGATGCGTTTAGTCAGATTGTCAGCTGTAAGTCAATGCATCCCATTTCATTGTTCCTTATGGCTTATGATGGTGGACTCATGTGTGAAATTCTTACTTGCTTTGTTTGGTTGGTCGATTTGCTTTGTTTTTCTGCCACTACAACTCAAGAATCTCACAGACCTTGGCCTTGCTGCTCCAATAGATGACTGTTTCTTTTATATTTTTGACATGGCCTCTAGCCTCCCCAGAGACTTCCTTGTACATTGTATCTATATTTTAAATTAGACTACACAAATAACAGAAGCACCTTTTTGTTTCTACAAGTTAGTGTACCTTAGTTATGAGTTTCCATTTTATTTAATTGCTTCTTTTTCTTTCCAATAGTTTTTCTTCTTACTTAAAAATATTTTTGTTCACCCTCATATTTCTGCTCTGTATTGCTATAGACAAGTAATCCTTATTGATACCTTTATTGGAGCATCTAAAAACTTCTATTTGGAGACAAATTTAGCCATCTTTTGCCAATTCTTCCCTCACCAAACTTACCCCTTCTATCTCTCATATCTGCAAGGTGTATCACGGTGCCAGTCAGCACTTTCACTTATAATAAATTAATATTTTCTTAACATATGGCATCTCAAGAGACATTTGCATTTTAATTAACAACTCTAATAGATTGGATGTGTCAAGGAAAGAACTCTGTAAGTGGAAATCTTAGAGTCTGTAGCAAACCAGCTGGGAAGTTATTTTTGGCAAGAGAGCCTCTTCTTGGTGCTCTGTAGATCTAATATCCTTCTTGTACCCAGTACACAAGTATGGCATGATCTATCTGCTTTTACAGAGAAGTATGGCTATAAAGAAGTCAAATATATTTTGATAGGAATGCAGTCTGAGGTATAATTAGCATGAGCAAATGTTTGCTCTGTATAAAACCGATGTTAAGTGTAATCAATTCACCATTAGTAGTTGGCAGATCCAAAATTTGGATCTACATAGCCTGATCCTGAACCTTTGTCTACCATATCTTTCCATATGAAAAACTATACTTTTCTTGGTTACTTTCATTAAAATATTAAAAATATTTTTGTAGCCATATTTTTTCTTAACACCTTTAGAATTGACTGTCAATAAGTCAACATTCTGTATACATTACATTCTCAATTCTCAGTCAACAGTTCAATGGGGGAATTATAAACAATGGGGAGGGATAAGAGTTCTGAAAATACATGTGTGCACCTAGTTGTAATTATTTCCTCTCCTTTAGCAATTTTCACAGCATATTTAAAAAGGGATTTCTTCCACTTGTGGTGAAATTAATGAAAAGCATACACCATTCTCTCAGGCTGTAGTAGATCACAGGTGCTTTTAAATCTGAATAAACCAAGGCATATATTTACACTAGCAGTCAGAGCCCCTGTGCAGTGTACCCTGAAACCAGCAAAACAAAGAGCAGAGTTCAGGCCAGAGGTGATTCTAAAGGACACACCAGCATCAGCGCATTTCACGCAGGGAATTCTGCCTCGAAGAGAATACGCTGTTGCAAGAAGCACAAGTGAAAATACTAATGAATTCATTCCAAGATTAAAAAGAGTACTGATGATTTGTTTATTCAAACTGATTGATCTTAATATAGCTAAGCCATTTTAAAGCTCTGGGAAGCTAGGTTCATTTTTAAAAATTGAATGGTAGCTATTCCCTCACCACCCCTCCCTTAATTTCTTTAATGACTAAAAGCAAGGGGCATTAGAATAGAGATTTAGAAAAACAAGTTGATATCAAACTGAGAGGCACTAGATTTTTCCCACGTTTTTTAGTTTTCCTGCAGGTTTCTGGTAAATTAACTACAGCAATTTACTGAAGCCATAAGCACAGTAAGGTTTTCACAAGGGCAACTGTAAGGATGCACCCTAGAGAAGAATGGAGTTAATATGGCCGATTATTGAGCCTATTATATTGTTGAGCTTATTATCACAAATTATGCTGAAGATTTCCCTTTGTAAATAAAAATGTGTTGATTAACTGGCTATGTTGGTCAAAAAGGTAATAGGGTTGAGTGAGAGAATTGAGTGTGGAAACAGCAGCTCAGAACAAATCAATCAAAAATGACACGAAGCATATAAATGGATATTCACACATCCTGAGTACATGAATTCAAGCAGACTTATTAATTTCACATTTTTAACATGACTACACAATGACTGCTTATTCCTATCATTGTAAAGAACATCTTTTTATAGGCCTAGTTTAACAGCAGCTGCTATTGATCCTGGGGTGACTAAGTACCAGGTTCTTATACATGTCGTTTTTTCTTGTGTTGGAAATGAACTTGCATGTCATTAAAAATTCTACATCCACTCAGTTTTCCTTTTCCTTCTTTTAGTAGACATTCAGACCATATTCAAATCCAAGGGGTAAGGAAGCTGGAGGGTTTTTTAAGACTGTGAGCCTTCATTCTCATTAAAAAAATTTTTTTTTAATTTTAATTTCTAAAGAAGCACATTCGATGTAATTGCACAGCCGGTCTCAACAAATTAAATCAGTACTGGTGTTCTGTTAACCCCTGGTCCCCACTCATTCTTCCCACTCTCTACAATTTCCTCTTGCTTTTCCTGCCCCCGCTCCCTTCCGAGCCTCCTCATAATCTCCAAAGTTTAGTCTTTTGGTGTAAAAACCGTTTTTCTTTTTCTTCACTTTATTTTTGTGTCATTAAATATTAATCTTCATCAGATTGACTAGTTTTGCTAAGTAAAACATTCTCTAATTGTGTTGATAACTTGCAGTGTTTAAGGATGTTCGCCTTGGTGTTAATTGATGTGTGATATTCCATTGTGCAAATATACCAGAGTTTGTTTATTTATTCCTCCATAGCAGAAGCTTTTTGTTTGTTTCTCTGTTTTGGCAATTATGGAACCCGCTGAAATAAATGTGTGTGCATATGTCTGTTTGTGGTCCAGTGGTTTAGCAAGCACCTCAATACCTGACCTTTGCTTTATAAAGTTGGTTCTAGAAATTATAACAGTTTGTGGAATTAATGAAAAAGTAGAAGCAAAAAAAAAAAAGAATTGTCCAAGCAATCAGCAAGCTGTTTTGAGTGTTATGTCTAAAGCGACTCTGTCTAAAGCTATTTGAAACTTTTCCCAGTTTGTTTCTGAGTTTGACCTCACATCCGCCATTTCCATTCTATTATATCCTTGTAACATATGTCATAGAGTCAGCTCTAGCTTGTGGTAATTCTGTGCATGTCTGAGCAGAACTGAGTGAGCTACATAGAGTTTTCAGTCAGTGGACCCAATCTCCAAGCTTCTGTGAGCAAGAAATCACATTAACTGCTTACACCACCCAATGATACCTACAACCTTTTATCCTCCCGTTTTCTAGACCCCCCAAACTCTCCGAAAACAAATAGGGCAAATTCTTTTAAAGTATACCATAGAATACTTGGCCAATGTCACAGTACATAAAAGATTAGGATTACAAATGATGGTGGCAACACATGTACAAATGTCTTTGACGTGATGGATGTGCGTATGGATTGTGGTAAGACTTGTACAAGCCCCCAATAAAATTATTTTTTAAAGGATTAGGATTATAGTGTAAGAATAAATGTAAAGTTTTAAAAATCTAGTGAAAAATTAAATATGTAACTAAATAAATGATAATACCATACAGACAGCTTTCAAAACCATTTGAAAGAATATCTGCATATTACATTGGGCAAATCTACTGCACAACACCTGTTTAAAATGTTCAAGAACAAGGATGTCACTTTGAGGAGAAAGGTGTTCCTGACCTAAGCATAGTATTTTCAATTGTTTCATATGCATCTGAAAGTTGGACAATGAATATGAATTATTGCAGAATAATCAATACATTTGAATTATGGTGTTGAGGAGGAATATTTGAAGTACCATGGATTGCCAGGAGAACAAACAATCCTTCTTGGAAAAACTGCAGCCAGGATGCGCCTTAGAATGGAAGATGGTGAGATTTCCTTTCACATGCTTTGGGCATGATGTCAGGGGAGACTGGTCCCGGGGCAAGGACGGCATGCTTGGTAAAGTAGAAGGGTAGCACGATGGGCTGACCCAGTCTGCAACAGTGTGCTCAGACCTAACACAATCTGCAAGGAGGTTCAGTTGTTTATAAGTTTCTAAGAGTGAGAAGCGACACAGTGGAACCTAACAACAATCATAGGATACATATTTGCAAGTATATTGTTTATCAGCATCATCAACCCTTGAATTCTGCCTTTAATTTTTAGAGTATATGCTCTATTCAAAAACTATTCGAATCCCATCTTTAATTTATAAGAAAAGTCCCGTGTTTTTGTTTTGACCAGTGATTTAATTTTTCAACTGGTAAAAATTAATGATATTATCGGTTTTATTATTTTGGATACTCATGTTGTTGACTTCCAAGATGTATGAGAATATAAAAAGCATTCTCAGTTCTTTTTATCTGGGTTTGAATTTGTGAACCTTCCCACGCAATCAGACAAATGACTGCACAAACAGATGGGTGTTAGATTTTGTCAAAATAACGTGGGGAGCTAGTTCCGGAGACAGAAATCTGCCCTAGGGAAATACTACCAAAGAAAAGTATTGTGGAATTAGGGTGCTACAGAGGCAGCAATGGGATTTAGTAAATTCCAAGCCCTGGTTATAAATACATATATAATTTAATAATGAAAAGGCATACTTTACATTGTATTGTAAAAGAATTCCAGAAAAGCTTTATTTGTGTTTCATTAATGGTGAAAAGTATTTAACTGTGTGAATCATAACAAACTATGGATAACATTGTAAAGAATGGAAATTCCAGCACTTAAACTGGTACATAGACCAAGAGGCAGTCATTGAAACACAACAAAGGGAGGCCACATGATTCAAAGTCAAGAAAGGTGTGGATCAGGGCTGTATCCTTTCACCATCCTTATCCAATTTGTTTACTGAGCAAATAATCCAAGAAACGGAACTAAATGAAGATCTAAGAAAAATGAATAAATATATGTAGCCCTTTACAATGTCATCTTATACATATCTATATATTTAATACTGAGGGCAATCTCATTTGTTGGAGAGAAGATATATTATTCTTTCCTTTTTATATTGGTGAACTAAGGCTAGAGAGCTTAAGTTTTACTCAGGTCATATTAGGAGAGGAAACGGAGGGTGGTTATTGCAGCCCTGGTGGCATAGTGGTTACATGTTGGGCTGATAGCTGCAAGGTCAGCAGTTTGAAACCAGCAGCCTGTTGGAAGCAAAAATGATGAGGCATTCTATGACCATAAAACTTTCAGTCACAGGAACCTTTAGGAAAGTGGCTCAATGACAGTGAATGAGCGAGTGAGGGTAGTTATCTCCTGCTCCTCTTTCCTGTTTTTCAAGCTGGTTTATTTATATCCTAAGATTGTATGTACAAATGAGACAGTCCTGTGTTCTACTCTTTCAAGAATGACAAGTTAAAGAAGAATAAGGTTGCATTCATTGTTCACTAGAGCATTTCAAGATGTATCCGGAAGTACAAAGAAGACCAGTTAATACAACTCTTATTCAAATTTACAAATCAACTACTAAGGCTGAAGATAAAGAAATTAAAGATTTTTTACCAACTTTGCCATCTGAAATTGATCAAACATGTAATCAAGATGCATTAATAATTACCTATGTAAACATTGAACATGAACAGGAAGATTTAGTAGGTGTTCATAATAGTCTCATAATTTTTAAAAATGTTTTGTCTAGTCAGCTGAAATGTCACCTCTCTCAATAGATAGAAAATATAGCCGTGGTCATATAAAGGATGCCAGAGATTTCATGGCAGAACTTTGCAAAATCAGTGACTTAATTCAATTATCTTTTCAACTCCCTAAATAGCAACTGTACACAGGGACCTCACCAGATAGAGCACACAGGAATAACATTAACTACATCTATGGAAAGAGTTGATGGAGAAGATCAATATCATCATTCAGAACAACCCGAGGGCCAAACTTTGTAACAAATTATCAATTGTTTATATGAAAGTTCATGTTGGGGGAGGGGGGAGCAGGGAGGGAGGTGGGGGGGGGGCCGCGGAGATAAATGAGGAGCTGATTACAGGAGTCCAAGCGGAGAGCAAGAGTTTTGAGAATGATGGGGGCAGTGAATGTATAAGTGTGCTTTACACAGTTGATGTGTGTGTGGATTGTGATGGGAGTTGTATGAGCCCCAATAAAATGATTAAAAAAAAAGATATGTGTGGCAGGTAATAAAGGTTTGACAGAGTAAAAAATAGAAAGTTCATGAAAAAAAATTAAAACTCTACATGAGCCAGAATCTAACCCTAAGAATATGTCATATGAATTTAGAGACCATCTCTAGAATATATTTGATGCATTGAACACTAAAGACTAGAGACCACATGATATAGGAGACTGCATCAAAGACATCATACATGAACAAAGAAGGGTCATTTAAAAGACAGGAGAGAAAGAATAGAGCACATTGACAGAATCCCCATTGAAGTGTTTCAGAAAGCTGAAGAAACACTGGAAGCACTCACTCCTCCATGCCAGGAAATTTGGAAGACATACTTGTGCCCATTCCAAAGACAGGCGACAGAATGTTCAAACTATAGAATGATATCATTGATGTCACAGGCAAGTACATTTTTTCTGAAGATCATCCAACAATGGTTACAGCAGTCCATTGACAGGAAACTGCCAGATGGTCAGGCTGGATTCAGAAGAGGACGTGGGACAAAGGATATCATTGTTGTTGTCAGATGAAACTTGTTTGAAAGCAGAGAATATTAGACAGATTTTTAGTAGTGTTTTATTTACTATGCAAAAGCATTTGACTGTGTGGACCATAATGAACTGTGGATCGCCTTGAGAAGAATGGGAATTCTGGAAAGCTTCATTGTGCTCATTCACAACCCGTGCATGAATCACGAGGTGGTTGTGCAAACATAAGCGAGGACGACTGCATGGTTTACAATCAGGTCTGTATCTTCTCACCATACTTATTCAATCTATATGCTGAGCAAATCATCAGAGAAGCTGCCTTATATGAAGAAGAGTGTGGCATCAGGATAGGAGGAAGGCTTATTATCAACCTGTGCAGATGACACAACTTTGTGTGCTGAAAGTAAAGAGAACTTGAAGCACTTGTTGATGAAGAAAAAGGACTGTAACCTTTCGTATGGATTACAACTCAATGTAAGGAAGAACAAAATCCCCACAACTAGACCAATAGATAAAATTATGAAAAAGGAAGAAAACATTGCCTTTTTTAAGGATTTTATCTTACTTGGCTGCATAATCAATGCTCATGGAAGCAGCACTCAAGAGATCAAAAGATGCATTGCATTAGGTAAATCTGCTGCACAAGAACTCTTTACAGTATTGAAAAGCTAAGATATTACTTTAAAGACTAAGGTGCAACTGACCCAAGCTAAGTTATCCGCTATTGGTTCATATGTATGTGAAAGTTGGACATTGAACATGGAAGACTGAAGAATGTATGCATTTGAACTGTGGTGCTGGAAGGAATATTCAAAGTACCATGGACTGCTAAAATGACAAACAAGTCTGTGTTGGAATACGTAAGGCCAGAGTGTTCCTTAGAGGCAAGGATAGCAAGACTTCATCTTACATGTTTTGGACATAGTCTCAGGAGAGACCTGTCCTTGGAGAAGGACACCATGGATGGACTGATACAGCGGTGCATCAATGGGCTCAGGCATAGAAACAATTGTGAAGATGGCTCAGGACTGTGCAGGGTTTCATTATGTTGAACTATGGTGTTGGTGAGAATATTGAATATACCATGGACTGCCTAAAAAACACACAACTCACTCTTGGAAGAACTTCAACCAAAAAACTCTTAATAAATGAGGATGATGAGATGGTCTTATGTATTTTGGACATGCAATTAGAAGGAATGAAGCCCTGGAGAAAGAGATCATTCTTGGGAAAATAGAAACAAAGCAAAAAACACCAAACTCACGTCCATTAAGTATATTCTTGTTAGGTGCTGTTGAGTTGTTCCCATGGCATCCCATGTAGCATTGCTTCAGATCAAGGAACTCACTTCACAGCAAATGCAGTATGGCAATGGGCCCATGCCCATGGAATCCATTGGTTGTTTCATGTTCCTCATCATCCTGAAGCTGCTGGCTTGATAGAACTATGGAATGGGCTCCTAAAGACATAATTACGGCACCAACTAGGTAGTAACAACTTGAAGGGCTGGGGCAATGTTCTCCAGGAAGCTGTATATGCTCTAAACCAGCGGCCAATATATGGTGCTGGTTCTCCAGTGGCCAGAATTCATGGGTTCAGGAACCAAGGTGTGGAAGCTGGAATGGCACCACTCACTATTACTCCTAGTGATCCACTTGCAGCATTTTTGTTTCCTGTTCCAGCAACCTTATGTGCTTCAGACCTGGAAGTCCTTGTCCTGAAGGAAGGAACTCTCCCACCTGGAAACAGCATGGATTCCACTGAACTGGCAGCTGAGAATGCCCCCTGGTCACTTTGGGCTTCTCATGCCTTTGGATCAACAGGTCAGGAAGGGTGTCACTGTACTGAGTGGTGTGATTGATCCTGATTACCAAGGAGAAATTGGACTGGTGTTACATAATGGAGGTAAAGAAGAATATGCCTGGAATCCAGGAGCTCCCATAATCTGACTCTTAGTACTATCATGCCCTGTGATTAATGTAAATAGTAAGTTATAGCAACCCAATCCTGACAGGACATCTAATGACCCAGATCCCTCAGGAATGAAGGTCTGGGTCACCTCACCAGGCAAAAAACCACAGCCAGCTGAGGTGCTTGCTGAAGGAAAAGGTAATACAGAATGGGTAGTAGAAGAAGGTAGTTCTACCTATCAGTTACGACCATGTGGTCAATTGCAAAAGTGAGGTTTGTGATTGTCAGTGTGTTTTCTTTATATGTGCTTATTGAGTATCTTTATTAATGTATGATATATCAGATACAATTGAACTCAGTGTGTTTTCATTTATATGTATGATAGATGTTTGATGTTAAGTATAAGTGTGATTTCATTAATGTGTGGAAATTATATATGGCTAAAGAATTGTGTGCAGATGCCAAGTTGGCAAGGCGTGGATTGTGATAGGTAGGTTTCTTGTGTCAACATGGCCAATGAACACGTGAGAATAGTTGTCGGGTGGAGAGATAAATGGCTTGGTGAGCCTCGCCTCTTCTCTTGCTCTTTGATCATCAGACCAATGTGCAGCTGCCTTGCTTGTTCTGTGCCTCCATTTGCAAGCTACACTACTTGGGGGATGGCTAACCCTTGGACTGTGTTGCTGTAATTTGAGATTCCTTCAAGGCCTGCTTTGTCACACCATTGGAATTTACATCTCTTGAGCTGGGGACTGTCGGACCCTGTCATCTGGCTGACTGTTGGTGACCTGCCTTGCTGTTTGCTGCCTGTGCCCCAAAAGCCTGAATTGCTCTACAGAAGACTTCCAGGCGACCCTCAAGACTTGAATGACTGCCAGTGTCTCACAGCTGTCTCACAGGAATGAGTTGCACTAAGCCATTTGTACTGCTTTATAATTTAATTAACTGTTTATTTCTTATATTATCTATCTAAATATATATAAAATTATTAGTATCCTGGTTTTGTTTCTCTACAGAACCCTGTCTAACATGCCCTGTGTACAATAGAATGAAAGACTGCCTGTTACTGTCCAATTATTACCATTGTTCTTATGTTTGAGTCTATTTTTGCAGCTACTGTGTCAAGCCATCTTATCGAAAGTCCTCCTCATTTTTTGCTGCCTTTTCCCGGGGACTGTTCTCTCCTGATAACATGTGAGATGAAGTCTTGCCATCCTTGTCTCTAAGGACCATTCCAGCTATACTTCTTCTAAGAAAGATTGGTTAGTTCTTTTGGCCATCTACAGTGTTTTCAACATTCTTTGCCAGCACCATAATTCAAATGCATCAATTCGTCTTCAGTCTTCAATATTCAGTATCCAACTTTCAAATGAGTATGAGGCAACTGAAAAGACCATGGCTTGGGTCAGGTGCACCATAGTCCTCAAAGTAACTGCTTTACCTTTCAGCAGTTTAAAGAAGTCTTGTGCAGCAGATTTACCAAATGCAATGTGTGGTTTGATCTCTTGACTGCTGCTTCTATGCAAATTGATTGTGGATGCCAGGAAGATGAAATCCTTGACAACGTCCATCTTTTCTCCATTTATCAGGATGTTATCTACTGGTCCGGGTATGAGGACTTTGGTTTTCTTTACATGGAGTTGTAAATAAAGACTGCAATCCTTTATCTTCATCAGCAAGTACTCCAAGTCCTCCTCTCTTTCAGCAAACAAGGTTGTGTCATTTGTATATCACACACTGTTAATAAGCCTTCTTCTAATCTTGATTTCACATTCTTCATATAAACCAAATTCTCTAATGATTTTCTCAGCATACAGATTGAATAAATATGGTGAGAGGATAAAACCCTGATGCACACCTTTCCTGATTTAAACCACTCAGTACTCCTTAGTTCCTTTTGTATTACTACTTCTTGATTCATGACATGTTTCACATGAGCACAATCAAGTGCAATTCATTATGGCCTTATATAGGCTTTCCAAGATCGTAAATCACGGTGAGAGCAGATGGCATCGTCTTTCTCAGGCGGAGTGGCGAGTGGGCTGCAGCAGCCAGCTTTGAGGTTAGCTGTCCAATGCCTAACCCCTAGCTACTCCACAGGGTCATTGAAAAAGAGAAAGACCCTCAAGATCTTAGTCGATATCAGTGTTGCAACATAAGTTCAAAGGCAGGAATGACTGTGAGGATGATATAGAACGGGGAAGCATTGTATTCTCTTATTCATGGGTTCACTATGCATTTAACTGAGAGAAGGCTTTTTTTGTTGTTGTTTTTTCTCGTTTCTTTTATTTATCATTTTATTAGGGGCTCATACAACTCTTATCACAATCCAAACATACATCAATTGTGTAAAGCACATTTGTACATTCATTGCCTTCATCATTCTCAAAACATTTCCTCTTCACTTAAGCCCCTGGCATTAGGTCCTCATTTTCCCCCTCCCTCCCCCCTCCCCCCTCCCTCATGAGCCCTTGATAATTTATAAATTATTATTTGGTCATATCTTGCCCTGTC
>NW_022111306.1:2170510-2179188 GCF_000313985.2 Echinops telfairi
GACATACAATATGTTCTTAAGAACATGGGTATGCTGTGTTCATTTTTTTGTAGAATTTAAGTAATTAAACTTTTTCTTAATATGAAAGTAAGCATGCCTATATTAAGGAAGAATTCATATCCTCATAATTAGAAAAACAGAGAAAGATTGATTTAGGATACACACACAATTAAAGGCTCTTCTTTTTCTTACCTCTCTCCAAGTACTTACACAACATACACATACCCACATTGAGTTGTGACTCTTTTGCCCAAAGAGAACATAGGAGTTGTATGCAAAAAAAATATCAACAACAAAGCAACAAAAAAAAAATGAAACTGGACACGCTGCCAAGGAAGATATGTTGCTTTTTCTTCCTATTTGAATGTAGTGTATCCCGAGAAAGAAACAGAGCGCAGAAGAGGGAATCCCAAGGTAATTGTCAATGCCACAAAGAGAAAAGTGGAGCAAATATAAAATAAATGACTAAGAACATGGTTTTATAACAAAGTAAATTACCACAGCAAAGTCTTCCTTATGTCTGCAATGAGGCAGAAAGATGAATACCTCTGTCGTCTGTCTGTTCTGCTCCAGTGTTCAAAAATGGGAATATCATCATTTGGCAAGATCAATCTTTTTATATGGAATTCTTCATCAGTTCCAATTTAAAAGAGAAGTATTTGGGGGAAACAGATCTATATAAATATAGAGAAAATATTAACATAAAACACACATCAAATACTCAGTAATTATTGCTTTAATGGGCCAACTTGGGTAGTCTATTGGGTCATTTGGTTAAACACTAATCTAGATGCTCTTGTGACATAATTGAATGGTATTAAATCAGCTGGCCAAACAAAGTAGATTATCTATCATAATGTAAAAGGACCTTAATCAATTTATAGACAAGAACAAAAAGGATATTTCTCTAAGTGTTTTTCCACTTTCAGCAAGCAAGGTTCTGTTCCCTACATAGTGAGGTCTGTTAATAAGCTTTCCTCTAATCCTGATGCTGTGTTCTGCTTCACAGAGCCCACCTTCTCTATTTAATCAACGTATGGATTAAATAATATAGTGAAAGAAATACCCTTGACACACCTCTTTCCTGATTTTAAATCACACACTTGCTGATAAAAACCAAAGACTGTAGCCTTCAATATTGATTGCAATTTAATGTAAAGAAAACAAAAATCCTCACACTTGGGTTAATAAGAAAAAAACATCATGAAAAATGGAGAAAAGTTTGAAGTTGTTGAGGTTTCACCTTGCCCAGGTCCACAATCAATGCTCAGAGAAGCAACCATCAAAAGATCAAATGACTTGTTGCTATAGGCAAACCTCTTGCAAGAGACCCCTTTAAAGTGCTGAAAAATAAGAAAGTCACTTGAAGGCTAAGGTGCACCTGAACCAACCCACAGTATTTTTAATTTTCTCATATACGTGTGAAGTTGGATAATAAATAAGGAATACTGAAGAACTGACATATTTATGGTGTTGGTGAAGAATTTTGAAAATATTGTGGACTGATAGAAGAACAAACAAATCTATCTTGGAAGAAGTACAGCCAGAATGCTCTTTATATCTGAGAGTGGTAAGACTTTGTCTATCTTCTTTGGACATGTTTTTAGGAGGGAGAAGTCTCTGGAAAAAGACATCATGCTTGTGTAGAGGGTCAGTGAAAAAGAAGACCTTTGAAATATAGTCAATTATTATGTCGCTTTTATCCACAATTCCTTATGTGATGTAGTAAAAATTCTGGACTCTATGACTGTAGCTACTGTCTCATTTTGGTTGTAGAGTTTTTTTGTTTTGCTTTTGTTTTGTTTTTTTGCTTTGCTAATGGACAGAATTAAGATGTGTTTTAGTCACATATCTTGTTTCCTTTCGCCTATGGGCTATGGAAATACAAAAGCCATACTTCAAAGCCATTCCTCAGTGCACATGAGATGTCTACAAATCAGAGACACCCCCCAGACCACCGGAAGAAGAGTATGCTGGAGATCACTCTCTGAAGTGAAGGTCAAGACTAGAGGCCGAGGTAAGGAAACCACAGACAGAACAGAGGTGCAGTGCCAAGAGTATCAGACTGTAAGGCAGAGCAGTGGGCAGGCTTCCTGACCCATTGAGGCAGAAGGCAAGGGAGGTGGAGAGGCAGAAAACCAGAGAGAAAGAGACTTGGCTGCTGGCTGAGAAGAGATGATGCTGTCGATCAATGACTGTATATGTGTTAGACCAAGTTGACCAGAGAAACAAATCAGGTGACATTCATATTTGTATAGGAAAGAGCTTTATATCAAGAGACAATTATATATCAAGAAAGCATCCCAGCCCAGTCCAACTCAAGTCCATTGCTTGAATGTTAGTCCATAATGTCTCTTGAGACGCACACCGCCACATGCAATGATGAAGAATGTAGGAAGATCACCGGTCTGCAGTGCAGAGTGGTGTGGATCCAATGTCAGCGGAAACACGGCAGGGCTTCAGCAGCTATCATGGTTAGTGGCAGAAAGATGAAGGGGGAGGGAAAAGGGGTTCTCAGGGCCCTCCTTATGACAAGGCAATGCTCCCAAGGAGACAGCATTGGGCGGTGGCTCCAATGACATGGCTGACACCCACCTAACCAGGAGGGTGTCACTCATTTACTCTCATCAAGCCAATTCTGACTCATGGTGACCTTATAGGGCAAGGTAAACTGCCCTTGTTGGGTTTCAAGGCAGTACCTCTTTACAAGAGTAGCAAACCCCATCTTTCTACCTCAGAGTGCCTGGTGGTTTCTAACTCTACACTTGTGGACCACACCCCAACTTGTAGGCACTATGCAACCAGAAGTGTCTAGTTGATATAAAATTCTCTAACTGCCACAATATCCTTACCATGTACTGATTCTGACTTGTAACCTGTTAACTTCCCTGATACACTCCATGATTGTGAGTTTTGTCTGTGAGTTCTTTGTGGTCATGTCAACAAATCATCAAACCCAGCATCGAAGTAGAGTGCTGTGGGAGAAATAGCTGGTGTCAGAAAGAGTAAAGAAGGATGGAAGATAGAAAGGTGTGCCTGAACTCGGCCTTTTGATAATTAGGAAAGCCAGAGCAGTCTAGCTATGGTCCCTTCTCTTAGCTGTTTTCACATCCTTCAGGGAGATGGATTGACACCGTGACAGCAACAGTGGGCTCAAACATAACAGTTGTGAGGACATGGCAGTAAAGGACAGTGTTTTGTTCTGTTGCACACAGGCTCACTATGATAGAGTTGGTTCCAACTCTATCACCAGGGTATAACTAGATACTTTGTCAGAATTCCACTCTTTACTCTTATCACCGGATTTGGGGTTGCGGCCTATGGGAGTCTCCTGCCTGTCTGCTAATCTACAGGTTTTAAAGTTGCTCAAACGAAAAACCAAACTCACTGCCATTGAGTTGATTCCAACTCATAGCAACACTACAGAACAGGGTAGAACTGCCCTTAAGGGTTTTCAAGACTGTAACTCTTTACTAGAGTAGAAAGCCTTTTCTTTCTCCCATGGAGTGGCTGGTGGTTTCAATCTGCTCACCCTGCTGTCAGAAGCCTTGTGTATAACTACTATACCACCAGTGCCAGTGCTCTTTAAGCTCACTAACATCCCACAGCTGTGTAAGCCAACTCCTTGAAGTAAATCTTAGATAACAGATAGATAGATGACATATAGATAGATAAATGATGTAGATAGATAGATGATAGATAGATAGATAGATAGATAGATAGATAGATAGATAGATAGATAGATAGATAGATAATCATCTCACTGGCTCTTTTTCCCCAAAGAACCTTGACTCACACACATATCAAACTTGAAGCGAAAACATGTAAGAGTAGTGCTAATACAAATCAACAGAATGGCTGACATAAAGTAGTTAAAATATGGTTTTCTGAATTAAAAATAAGAGACTTTAGTGGTACAATGGCTAAGTGCTTGTACTAACCAAAAGGTTACTGGTTTGAACCTACTCAGCTGCTCTGTGACAGAAAGAACTGACAATATGCTGCCATACAGATTACATCCTAGAAAACAATATGGGGCACTTGTGTGTTTCATGGGGTCACTCACTGCTATTGAGTTGATTCAGACCCATAGCCACCCTGTAGGATAGAGTGGAACTATTCTTTTGAGTTTCTGAGATTTTCCATCTTCGGGGGTACAGAGTCTTCTATATCTCCTAGGGAGTGACTGGTGACTTAGAACCACTGACTCTGTGGCTAGCAGCTCAATGCATAGCCAACGATGTGGCCAGCTCTCCATGGGGTCACTACAAGTTGAAAATCAGCTCAATATTATACAACAGTGTGGTGAAGTAAATCTGCTTAACTATAAGTGTTCTTTCCATGTCTTTGCAACGCCCACCAAATGATTGGGTGGGACCATGCAAAGAGGGTGTGTGCATATAAGGGAGCTCTCCCAGAAGCAGTGAGAGGACTCCATGACTGCACGAAAGAAGAGCCACCAGTGGAGCAAATGCCAGATCCCTAGCTGAATGGCAGCAGCAGAGACACCAGAAACTGCAGCACCAAGATCTGAAGACATAGCGGAGGAGCCTCACCAAGACCAGGAGACAGTAAGTTGCTGCACAGAGGCATGAGAAGAGCAGAGGAGCTGGGCGGAGACTGTGAGGCAGAGCATCAGGCTTTCTGGACCGAGGGACAAGGCAGAGGACAAGAGACCACGTGACTAAAAGTGGAGAGAGACATGCCTGTCAGCATGACTGAGAAGAGGCATCTCAGACAAAAGGACTGAAGGACAGAATCCACACAGCACTTTGAAACCTGTTAGCTTCCCTAATAAACCCTTACAATTGCGAGTTTTGCCTATGGGTTCTGTGTGGAGGGGGGCTGGGTGTCAGAATTGGGAAAAGCGGGTGGAAGATGGAGGTCTTGAGTCAGTGTGGAGTTGGATTCTCTATAATGAACACAGTTCACATTCAAATTAGGCTTTGGAAGGAACCCTAGTGGTGTCGTGGTTATCAGTTGGGCTGCAATCTTCAAAGTTTGTAGTTCTAAACTACCAGCTGCTCTGCAGGAGAAAGATGGGGCTTTCTACTCCTATACAAAGTTTTATTCTTGGAAACTCACAGGGGCAGGTCTACCCTGCTCTATAGGGCATGATAAGGTGGAATAAACTCAATGACCATGAATGGCAATGAGTTTGAATGTAAGATAACAAGAGATTCCAAAATAAACAGCAATAAGAAAGAGAAATAGAAATGTCTAAATGTTCAAATGAAAAGATGAATGGTTTAAGAGGAGCTCCACAATTTAATCTCCATATTTCTGTCATGCATCAATTTGTATAATGAGAGTATTTTTATTTTATTGTATGGTATTTTCATGATTACAAATAAAATTTGAAATAAGTTCTACACTGCGTGAATGTTCTGTAATATAGAATGGTAAAAATAATGTTTGTGACAATAAAAGTATAGCTTATTCTAGTAATGTTAGCATTATAAATAATTGTTTAGTAATATTAATAAAGATATGTATTTAGATTTTGCCTAGGCACTTGTCAAATGATTTGTACTAAATGAGGTAAATAAATATTTTAGGTTGTGATTTGAAAAAATGTATATACAGTGGTTACATTGTTTTGCTTGACATATTCTATATTTTTAGAATGACATTTTCTCTATTTTAATAGTATTATAAAGATAAGCTAACACTTGTGCCTATACAAATCTAAAATATAAATATTATTCATTAAGTTTTATATTTTGAACATGTAGTTTCAACATGAACTAAATATTCATTCTTTAGAATTACACTGAACTTTTTGATTTTCCTAGATAAAGAATGAGATGCTTTAATGCTTTGATTGGCCTAACTGATTTAGTTTCAGTCTGCTATTTCTCATATAATTATGCTTTAGTAATTAATTAGGCTCCAAATTGTTTATCTGACCTACAGTTAGTTGTGATTCTATTTTAAGCTTGTGCCTTACTTTAGAAATGCAATAAAAAATATTAAAAACATAAATTAAAGAAAACACGAGGCTCTGGAGGTTTTTCCAATATTAGATTTGGACACATTTTCAATAAAGAGCATGTTTCAGGCTCTGAATACTTTAGAGCCAAATGATGGGAGGAATAAACCAGTCATTTTATATTCATTCAGTTGCCCCAAGTTCAGGTTCAGTCTAGTACAAGAAGCTATAAATACTGAGTCCAACGATGTAAATTCAGATTACAGATAAATGCTTTATCTCCTACTGATTTGTCCAATGAAGCACGTTATCCCCTCCCCTCCTTGCAAGAAATGGGTGTGTTTCCTTTGCAGTATACTCAAATTTACAGAACTACCAGGAATCATGTTCATTGTCCACATTGTCGAGTTATTGATGGTTGGGCTCTCTTCTGGATTTTTCTTTTTAAAATTTTTTACTGGGGCTCTTACACCTCTTATCACAATCCATACATATAGCCATTATGTATGTTGTCATCATCTTTTTCAAAACATTTTCTTTCTACTTGAGCCCCTGGCATCAATCAACAACTCATTTTTCCCCTCCATCCCCATGTGTCCTTCATAATTTATAAATACTTCTTCCTTTTTTTCATGTCTTACACCGACCACTGTCTCATTTCACTCACTTTTCTGCTGTCTGTCACCCTGGGAGGGGCACCGTACGTTGATCAGTGTGATCTGTTACCCCTTAACTCTTATCACCATCTATACATCCATTCATTGTGTCAAGCACATTTGTACATATGTTGCCATCATCATTTTCAAAACATTTTCTTTCTACTTGAGCCTTTGGTATCAGCTCATCCCCCCCCCCCCCCTTCCCTCATGAACCCGTGATAATTTATAAATTATTATTTTCTTTCAGGTCTTATACCGACCACTGTCTCCTTTCACCCACTTTTCTGTTGTTCGTCTGTTCCACCTTTCTCCCTATTGTGGATTTCTTGTTGGGCCAGGCATGCTAGCTAGCTAGGATTAGGGGGTGATCCAGTCATGATGAAACGTGGCCAAATCAACTGGTTCCAGAGGTTTTCGTGGATGTCATTGGTCTCACTAACTAGAAACAAAAAAATGAACACAATGAGCTACAAATAGCACTAGAATAATCTATAAGGAATGCTCCATTCTTGTCCCTTGGCATTTTTCCCTTTTCTCCCATTGAAAATAAAAAATATATATTCCAATGTTACCCATTCCAAATGCTATGGAATCACTCTGATTCACAAAGACTTATTTATTTATTTATTTATTTATTTTAAGATCACCAGGCCTTTCTTCTGAGAATCTCTGAGTACAATTAAGCCTTCGAGCTTTTAGTTAGCAGCATAGACCATTAGCAATTTGCACTGTGCATTGATTCTACTTTTAATGTTGCCACCTTTAAATAAAACCTCTCTTTTAATAAAAGGGAGCATTTTTTCCTACTATAGTGGTTAATTTGAGGACATTTTAGAGGATAGTACAATAAATTTTAGTTTGATGAATGGGTCAAATTGATAGGTGAAGGATGAGGGAGAAAAGATAGTCTTTTCTTTTTTCTTCCTCCTACCCATTTTATTTGGAATAAGATATTTTCCAAAGAAACTTAAAGTGTGGGAGCAAATGAATGGGGAGGAAGAGAGAGTGGAGCACATCCTGGCCCACTAGGCTTGGAGGACCATATCCCCGTTCAGAACAGCCAATGCACAGAGTGGACCATATGGCTGATCCCACTATGAGACACGACATACCTCATTGACCCATGGCCCTACGGGGGACAACACTGGAGACTCAGTGGTGGGACTGACCTGGACTGACCCCGCGAGACCAATGCAAAACACTAAAGGCATGTGGCAGAGCAATGTGGGAGTAGGGCAGGGATCTCCCGAGGGAGTGCAAAGGATAAACTCTGCGGCCAGAGCATGGTACCCCATCCGACTTGACTAGAGGACACACCTAGAGGTAAAAAATCAGACCTTGATATATTTACAGGTTTTTCTTTCTTTTTTAATTAAAAAATTTTTTTCTTTTTCTTTTAAAATATATTTTTTAATTAATTTATTCTTTTTGGGGTTATTGGTTTTCTTTTCTGTTGTCATCATTGTGTTCTCTTTTGTTGCTTTGTCTTGCTATGCCTTGCTTTATGGTGCATATTATTATCTCTGCAGATCTATCTAGATAAGATGGGCTGGATGAACAGTCTGGAGGAGAAAACAATGAGACCGATGGTTCCGGGGGCACATCAGAGAGGGGGAGGTGGGGGAAAAGGAGGTGGTTGACCAACCCAGTGACAAGGGAGCAACAAGTGATCCAAAATTAGTGTCAAGAGGGTGTGAGAGGCCTGGTACGGATTCAGCAAGGGCAATATAACTGAGAGAAATCACTGAAACTCAAGTGAAGGCTGAGCATGATGTTGAGACAAGAGGAAAGTAAGAGGAAATAGCGAAAGAACTAGGAGGCAAAGGGCATTTATAGAAGTCTAAATACAGGTATGTACATATGTAAATGTATTTATATAGCATGGTGAGGAAATAGATCTACATGCATATATTTATAGGTTTAGTATTAAGGCAGCAGATGGACATTGGACATCCACTCAAGTACTTATTCAATGCAAGAACAGTTTGTTCTATTAAATTGGCATTTCATGATGCACACCTTCCTGACATGATTGCTTAAGACAAATGTGTGCATAAGCAAATGTGGTGAAGAAAGCTGATGGTGCC
>NW_022111306.1:2180154-2181219 GCF_000313985.2 Echinops telfairi
GTGGCAACAAATGTACAAATGTGCTTCACACAATGGATGTATGTATGGTTTGTGATAAGAATTGTACGAGCCCCCGATAAAATTATGAAGAAAAAAAAAGAAACTTAAAGTGAAACTTCAAATTAAATTTTTTAAGACTAGAGTTTTGGGTTTTTTTTAAATACCTTTATTGGGGGCTCTTACATCTCTTATCACAATTCATCCATTCATCCATTGTGTCAAGTACGTTGTACATATGTTGCCATCATCATTTTCAAAGCATTTTCTTTCTACTTGAGCCCTTGATATCACTCCTCATTTTCTCCCTCCTCCCCCACCCACCCTCCCTCAGGAAGCCTTGATAACTTATAGATGATTCTTTTCATATCTTACATCGTCCTCCATCGCCCTTCACCCAGTTTTCTGTTGTTCATCTCCCTGGGAGGGGGTTGTATGTTGAAACTTGTCATCGATTCCTTTTGCCCCCACCTTCCCCTTATTCCCTGGTAGCTCTAGTCTCATTGTTGGCCCAGAGATATTTATCTATCTTGGATTCTCTGTGTTTTGGCCTCTTATCTGTAGCAGTGTGTATATTCTGGTCTAATCTGATTCGTAAGGTAGAAGTGAGGTCATGATAATGGAGGGAAGGAAGCACCAAAGAACTAGAGGAAAGTTGTGTGTTTCATCAGTGCTATACTGCACCCTGACTGGCTCATCTATTCCTTGTGACCCTTCTGTGAGGGGATGTCCGGTTGTCTACAGATGCACTTTGGGTCTCCACGCCATACCTCCCCCATCCCCTATACACATTGGGTATGATTTTGTTCTGGGTCTTAGATGCCTGATCCCATCGACACCTCATGATCACACAGGCTGGTGTGCTTCTTCCATATGGAGTTTGTAGCTTCTCAGCTAGATGGCTGCTTGTTTATCTTCAAGCCTTTAAGACAGCAAATGCTATATCTTTTGATAGCCGAGTATCATCAGCTTTCTTCCCACATTTGCTTATGCACCCATTTTGTCTTCAGCGATTGTGTTGAAAAGGTGAGTATCACAGAATGCTGGATTATTAGAATAAAGTGTTTT
>NW_022111306.1:2182300-2209682 GCF_000313985.2 Echinops telfairi
GGTATCCACATAGTTGGGATTGGGGCCAGCCCTGAAGACCTCTCTATTGGTTCCCTGGTTCATGCCAGTTTGTGTGGTATTCTTGCCTTGGTGCATCAGGTTGAAGTCTGGCCTCTCTTTCCCTCTCCTGTGGAGATATAAACAATACCCTCCCCTTGGGTGAGTAAGTGTCCTGCTCCCCAACTACCCATGTCTTTTTTTGTCTCTCTCTTTTTCCCCCTTCCTACTTAGTTGGCTGCCCTATGCATCCCTGGATTGGGTTTGGCCCCTGCCATAATACCTGGACCTCACCCCAGGAATGTATATATATAGTAGCTTTTCCCCTGTGCCCCATTTTTAAAGCTTACCTCAGTGGACTCAAGTTGTACTTGTCCTTTTGTGCTTGGTTTAATTTGATTAGCATGATTTCCTCCAGTTCTTCCCATGTGACAATGTGCTTCATGCATTCATCACTGCTGTTTAGGGATGTGTAGAACTCCATTGTATGTATGTACCACAGTTTTTTGATCCATTCATCTGCTGATGAAAATTTGGGTTGTTTCCATCTCCTTGCAAGTGTGAACTGTGCCTTGATGAACATTGGAGCACAGATGTCTGGCCATGTTTTTAGCCTCTTCATGCCCAGTAGGGGGGTTTCTGGGTCATATGGAACTCAATTTCCATCTGTTTTAGATATCGCCAAATTGATTTCCACAATGGCTGTACATACCTACAGGTCCACCAGCAGTGGACAAGAGTTCGTATCTCACCACAGCCCCTCTAACAGTTGTTACTTTCTGATTTTTTGAATTGGAGTATCTTTGTGTTAGAGCTGGTATCTCATAGTTGTTTTAATTTTCTTTTCTCTTATGGCCAATGATCAGGAACATTTTTTCATATATTTATTGGGCATTCGGATTTCTGTCCCTGAGAAACTTTTCAGGTCCTTTATCCACCTCCTCAGTGGGCAGTTTGTTTTATTCTTATTGAAAGCTTGCAAAGTATTTTAGATTTTAGTAATGAAGCCTTTGTCTGATGTGTCATTGCTCAAGATGCTTTCCAAGTCTGTGGGCTCTCATATTACTCTCTTGGTAAATTCTTTCAATGTACACAGGTGTTTTATCTTCAGTATATCCCACTTGTCAATTTGTGATTCCTTTGTATTTGTATCCTTCCCTATTTCCGATAACCTATGTATTCCCTGTGCCAAGGTTCTCAGGTTTGCCCCAATTCCCTCATTAATGGCCCTAATAGTTTGGGGGTTCACCTCAAGGTCTGTGATCCACATTGAGTTTATTCTTGTGCATGGAGTAAGGTAAGGGTCTTGCTTCATTTTTCTGCAGGTTGATATCCATTTTTCCCAGCACCACTTATTGAAGAGGACATCTGCTTGCCATTTGATATTTTTGGGGCCCTTATCAAAAATCAGTTGTTTGTATGCTGATGTTTTTATTTCTGGGTTTTCAGCTCTTTTTCATTGGTCTGAATATCTGTCGTTATACCAGTACCACACTGTTTTGACTATAATAGGTGCTAAAGTCAGGTAGAGCAAGCCCTCCCACTTTGTCCTTCTTGAAGAGTTCTCTGCTAATTCTGGGCTTCTTCCCTCTCCACTTGACATTGGTAATCAGTTTTTCCAATTCTTTGAAAAAGGATGATGGTATTCATATTGGGATAGCATTGAACTTGTATAGTGCCTTGTGTTGAACTGATATTTTTACTATATTGAGTCCTCCAATACAGGAGCATAGAAGATTCTTCCAGTTGTTGAGGTCAATCTTGGCTTCTCATAATAGTGTTCTATAGTTTTCCTTGTACAAATCTTTGGGGTTTTTTTCAGTCAGGTATATAAGACTAGAGTTTTATGGTATGTGCTAAGGAGGACTTTATGCTTGATAAATTATAGAGTCAATGAAAAGAAGGAATACCCTCAACCAAATATAGTGGCTGCAACAATAAGCTCAAAAATAACAACAGTGAAGAAGATGGTGCAGGCTAGGGCACTATTTCTATTTCTGTTGTACATAGGCTGGCTATGAGTCAGAGCCAACTCTATGGTACCTAACAACAACAACAGAAGGGAGGAGAAAAACAAAGGGATCCTTTTCATGAATGAAATGACATTATTTAAACAATGAGCAGAGTTCCCCACCCCTCTCCCTAAAGGAGGTTTGACAAAGATCTTATTGCCCTGGAGTGAATGATGACTCATAGTGACCCTATAGAACAGGGTAGAACTGCCCCTGTGCACTTCCAAGACCATAACTATGTACTGGAGTAGAAAGCCTGCCTTTTTCTCATTGACAAAGATAGAGAAATTTGCGTTGTGGGCTTCTGCTACACTTTATATTTAATTGCTATTAAAGGCCAATTATTGAATTAAAGTGCTATAAAGTAAAAATTCTGCATTAATGGATAAGAAATGAAAGGAAAACCAAGGTAGGTTAAAGATTGAGTGAAGCTGACCTTTCTTTAACCAACATCTTCTGATTCTTAGCAATACTAGTTGTGTCTTATCTTGTTCCCTTCTCGGATTGAATTTTGGCTGTCTCTTCCTAGGCTTGGTTTATGCTAGAAATCTTATTTATCATCTTCACTCATTTCCTGTCACTCTTATTTCTGCAATTACAAAATGAACATGCTGCTGCCTTTTAGATAGCCAATCAATTAAAAATTGCTTCTCCTCCAAACTATGGTATATCAGACACTCAATAATCTCATTTTCTCTCTGGTTCCAATCATTGAATTCTAATGATGCGGAGAGCTATATGTCCAATCTCGGTATCAGTTCTGTGTCATAGGCCTACTTGTTTGTTAGTCATACTGTGGTGGCTTGTGTATTGCTGTGATATTGAAAGCAATATCACTGGGATTTTCTGCAAGGTAAATCGGTTTCAGCAGAGCTTCCAGACAAAGAACCAACTACAAAGAAGGACTAGGCTATCCACTTCAGAGGAATTAGCCACGGACAACCTTATGGATAGCAACAGAGAGCTGTCAGCTACATCATGACCAGCAGCAGAACATTGTCAGAGATGGTGCCAGAGATGTCTTCTCTTCACAAAGCACTCAAAATGAGGAAGAGCTGCCTTCTCAAAGTCAACCCTAATGGAGTGAACATAGTACAGTCTTCAGGAAGAAAGGGTTTGAGAACTTCATTTTTTGATGGGGAACAACTCAAGAATCAAATGAGAAGAAATATACTAATAATATACTAATAGTATATAATAATATACTAAATATACTAATAATCAAAAAGCATAAAGCCTGAGGCTAGAAAAATCATGTGTTACTATGCCAGGAATGACAAATTAGATAGATGGCATTTCATTCTTAGTCAAAAGGGCATATTTGTACTGATTCCAAAGATAGGTGACAAAACAGAATCCTCAGATTATAGAACAATATCATTCATCTGACAAGGGAAATTTTTCGGAATATCCTTCAACAACAGTTGGTCAGTACATTGACAGGGAGTTGTCAGAAATCGAGGCTAGATTTAGGAGAATATATAGAATAAGACATATCATTGCTGATATCATATGGATGTTGGTTGAAAGCAGTCTACCAGAAAGGAGTTTATGTGTGTTTACTATGCAAAGGCATTTGACTCTGGACCATAACAAACTATGGATAGCCTTGAGAAGAATGGGAATTCCAGAAAACTTCATTGTGCTCATGCGGAACCTGTTCTTGGAAGACTGTTCTGTGAACAGAACAAGAGAATACTTCGTGGTTAAAAATGAGGAAAAGTGTGTTTTAGGGTTGTATCCTCTCATCATACGTATTCAATCTGTATGCTGAGCAAATAATCAGAGAAGCTAGATTATATGAATGTAGTTCCTGTGCTCCATTTCCAGAACTCCTTGCTGTGGCTTCTCATCTCAGATTGGGTCCTTTGCCTGTCCCATGGTATCCATACTGCAGCCACTGGTGCCACTGGCCTTGACCTCCATTTCCAGTGATCCTGGCATTTCTCTCGGTGTTCTTGCTTCTGAGATGGCTTTTATACCCAGGGAATGGCTTTGATGGAGGCGAGGCTTTTGTCTTTCAGCAGGGCATAACCAAAGAAACAAATAGTGGTGATTTAAGTCATACCCTCTACTAAGATGGAAACTCAGGATATAGCCACCTTAATCCTGTAACAGAAAACTCCCTCAAGCATTGGATTATAACCACAGGCAGAGAAGTTAGAATTCACAGTCCATCACAAAGGGATAGAGGTGTCATATGAAATAATTGACAATATCTCAACCCTCCCCCTCACTTTTTGGTTTACTTCCTCTTTTACTACCCACCCGTCCACACATTCTTCATGCTCCAGCTACTGTAACCAGTTGTTCTACCCTAAATCTCTGAGCCAGTCTTCAGCCCCAGAGTCACTGTACCTGCTCTTCAAAGTTTTCATGACTTAGTAAAATGTGATCTCAATGAGGGCTTCCTCTCTTGAAATATAATTTAATTATTTATCTTTGTGGTCTATAAACACTAGATACTTTTTCACCAAACATGTGCTATCTCCCTCCCCCCATTTCCTGCCTGTTGAGTGCTTTAAAAACTAGTTCAAGGAGCCCTGATGGTGCAATATTTAAGCATTTAGCTGCCCACTAAAAAGTTGACACTTGAAACCTATTCCCTAGCTCTGCAGGAGGAAATTCTGGTGGTGTGCTACCATAAGATTACAGCCACAAAACCCAATGGGCCAGTACTATTTTGTCATAGGTCATTGCTTTGAGTCAAAATTGACTTAAAAACATCTAACAAAACAAGTACTTGCACTTTAATGTATATTAATTGCAACAGGGCACTCAACAACAATCATCAAGATGGCCCAGGGGTGGGTAACATTTCATTCCGTTTTACATCAGGTTATCCTGAATTTGAGCCAACTCAAAGTTAACTAAACACATCATGCATACAGATACACGCTGAGTTAGTTAATTGTGCCAGCCTGGCCGATAATCACATGTGGGAGTGGTTGATTGGCGGAGGGTTAAAATGGGTGGTGAGCCTCACCTTTCTAGTTCTAGGGTCTCTTGCTTTGTGATGGTCACACCAGGATGCAGCTGCCTTAGCAGCTCCCTGCTTCAGCTTGCAAGATTGACATCCTACAAGACATCCCCAAGGAGAAGCCGCATGGACCTATCCGATGCAGCCCTGGGTGCTGGAGCAGCCGTGTGGAGATCCCTGCTAGTGCTGAGATACTTATTCGTTTACTGACTCAGCTTTCCTCCTGCAGTCGGCATCATTGCCTCTGTTTTGTGAGGTGGAGGACTTTGTGGACTGGTGTTGGGTTAATGGGTTAATGTTGAACTTGTGGGCTTGGGCAGCATTGGGTTGGGATGTTTTCGTGATGCACATTTTCTTTACATAAAACTCTCTCTTATCCATGAGTTGCTGTGCATTTGTTTCTCCAAAGTACCTAGACTAACACACATGCACACATGACAATTCCAGAAATTTTAACACTATCTGGCTTTTTAATAATATTAAGAAATTATTGTTGCAATGAAATGCCATGGAGGTGGGTATATTTAACTTCCTCTGACTGCCCTCTTGCCACTGAGGCAGGATGCTCCTTCTTTACCTGTTCTGACCCCACTGTTCCTCCCAAGGCACTCTATTTCTATACTGGGTTCAATAATTTGCTGCGATGACCACATATAATGCACACACAATACTCACAATTAAGGGGGTTGACTAGGGAAGTCAGGATCAGCAAAGAGTAAGGATACAGTTGTTGTCCACAGCAACACCATTCCTCAGCTAGCCGCCAAGTTTCCCTCCATGCTGCAGTTTCTCAGCGATGTGGGCCCTTGGCCTCTATTTCCATAAGCCAGGAAGCCGACACACCTGTTTCTCTGTCTTACAATTTCTTAGTCTCAAGCCAGATGAGGAAAGGGTACTTGACTGTCTTCACATTACTCCTGTGAGTCCTGTGGCAAAATGTCTGGTTCATCTGGTGTTGACAACATCTACCGCATCAGACAGAGACCGTGGATATTCTTTCCAGATAGTTCTATTTCTTCTCGGTGTGTCATAGAGTCAGATACACTGAGGAATGACTTTGTTGGTGGTGTGGTTTTCTTTTAGCAGACCCTATGGGCAAGAGAAACAAAGGACGATCTCTTAGCTCACACCCTCTAGTAGAGTTGAAAGAAGCCTCCCAGGAAACAAAGGGTGCTGCGGAGGGAAAACCAAACCAAACCAAAAGCCTCATCGTCGTTGAGTCAATGCTGACTCGTAGTCACCTCACTGTGGGTTTTTGAGACTGTAACTGTTCACGGGACTAGAAAGCTCAGGCTTTCATGTGAGGAGCTACTGGTGGTTCTGAACAGGCACCATGTAGATTGCAGCTCAACTCATAACCACTACACCAGCAGGGCTCCTTTATAACAGAGAAGCCCCTCCAAAATGGGATTAAAGCCCCAAGCATATAGTCCAGATTTAAAATATGTTACATAAGGAATTATAGCTAGAGGGACTATATTAATTGACTATAACATGCTTATGTCCCACAGTGAATTTTGAAGAAAAAAAAAAGACTTCACCACCTCTAAAATACCGATAGCTAAAATTAAATGATATGAGGGATTTTCTGTAAAATCAGCTGGAGTGAAAAAAGCAAGAAAAGGGGTACGGATATGCACAAATAAGACTCCCCATAATTGCCTGATTTTTGTAGCTTCATGATGAGCAAAATGGTGGGTCATTGAACTATTTTCCAATTTATGTTTAACATTTTCTAAAATAAAAATTACTCTTTAAAAGAAAATAGTAAAACAAAACTTCTGGCTATTAGACTAAGAATGTATTGGGGGATTAGGAGCAGGAAGATCCATCAGTTAAATATGGTGAATTAAACTGGAGTGACTGGTGGAATTATTGGAAATTGGTAAGATGCTGGGCATATTTTGAAGGTTCAAATCCACTCATTGTTCTGATTTGCTCTATGAGAGAGAGAAGTGATTATCTGTTTCCATAAATATTGCAACCAAGAATATCCTCTGGGACAGTTTTACCCTGTCTCGAGGGTCACCCTGGGATTGGGCCTGGAAGGGCAAATACTGCCATGTAAAAGGCCTTAATCACGATATGAGATGGCTATTGGCCATCTGAGTAGGCAGTAATATGTAACTCTGTTCCCATGGGGACAACCAAATGCTGCCGTCTTTCAGATCAGCATTAACAACAAAGTACATTGGCTAAACTCGTTATATAACAAATCTTTAATATAAACTTTAGTTCCTCAGTTTGCACACATTCTAAGAAATAACCAGTAATGCTGTCTATATCCTTCTTTTGTGGGTTTCTTGAGTGAATTCACTAACACTCCACAGTGTAAATATTTGCTGCATGGTATTTTGACTTCATTAGTATGTTTTTGAAATGAAAAGAAAATCAGCAGGAAGATATTGAGTGAGTTAAGGAATTCAAATTTTCTCAAAATGCTCTAAAATTCAACTACCCAATTCTATACCTGGACATATTTATATTTCTCACAGTTGGCTAACAAACCTTGCACTAAAACGTTAAAATAGCATATAACAATAAATCTTTATAGTTTATTTGATAATGAAACGTGTACCTTGCTTTGAGAACAATTAATCAAAGTCCCAAATTTATTAAATACCCTGACTATGGACTGTTTTCCTATTTCACATAACTGTTTTTCTTTTATGGCTCTACAAGTTTCATTAAAATTATATATATATACTACAATATAAGAGTCACACTTCAGAAAGTCAAGGAAATACATCTTCACAGTGAAATAATGTCATTTGGAGAATCAAAATTTAATCTACCTAGTCACAGATATTTTTTCTCTATTTTCAGTACTAGTATAATACAATTTTATAAGACATCTTCTCCCACAATAGTATAAAATAAATATACGTCTAAGGTATTGCATAATCTTCCTAATCATTTTTTTAGGACAACATAACTTTGCATCAAGCAGATCTTGCATTAATTAATCACTTTCCTGCTAGCAACACACTCAGATGCACACATATTCATACAGGTAATTCTTCTTTTCTTGGGGATGGGAGATAATTTCCTTCAGCACATATGTTCCACAGTGCAGTTAGTCAGAGGTTATACAAATGTACATGGAATTATCTAATTATTTTCTACAAAAACACGCCAATTTACATGGCTTGCAGCAACACTTGTACCAATTTGAAAACACCTTGTCAACACTAAAAAAATTATCATAAAAATGCATTTTAGTCACTTTCGATGTTTATTCATTGTTTTAGTTCCATATATTTGCTTATCTGTGAGAAACAGGTTGTTGTTTTTTTTGCTATTGTGTTTCCTCTTGCAAATTTTATTTATTGCTCCGAGATTATCTCTTGTAGTCTTACTTTGACTATTCACCAACTTGCATGGGCTCTTTATCTTTGTCCTGATTACAATAATATTCTTCCAATTTATAAAATTTAAAATTCTACAGTGATTTCTTAACCTTAACAAGAATAATAATTTACCTCATTTTTCAAATTTGCTTCCTTAATCACACAAAACATGACTCTGCTTAAAAATTATATATGTGACTTTTTATATACCCAATAATTGCAAAGCATGAGATATGAAATGTGCTATATAGTTTATTGAGTAAGTTTAGCTCAACAATAGTTACAATTATTTTTGTATTGGATAAACTTTGTAAAACTATTATTAAGTACAAATCCTGGAATTTCACTAAAACTCATCTAATTCTCACAACAACCTTTTATTGTGATTTTTAAATATGTCATGGTCCCTACTGCCAAAAACCCTTCAAACTCACTGAAATTGAGTTGATTCTGAGCCCTGGTGGCATAATGGTAATGCATTGGCTGCTAACCACAAGGTCAGCAGTTAGAACTATCAGGAACTCTATGGGAGAAAGAGGATACTTTCTATTCCTATAAAAATTTAGTCTCACAGCAAAAAGTTAGTTCTTTGAAAGGATTAACAGAATTGATAGGCCACTGGCAAACCTAACCAAAGAAAAGAAGGAATAATCTTAATAGCAAGGATGAGGGATGAAAGAGGGGACATTACAATGGAACCTCAAGAAATCAACAGGATAATTACACCGTACTATGAAGGCCTCTACTCTAACAAATTCAACAACTTGGAAGACATGGACAAATACTTGGAAAAACAATCCCTCCCTAGCCTATCCCAGATGGATGACAAGAACCTCAACAGACCCATAGCAATAAGAAATAGACAAGGTTATCAAGAGATTATCAACAAAAAAATCTCCCAGGCGAGATGGCTTCACAGGAGAATTCTACCAAGCATTAAGGGAAGAACTGACACCAATCCTACACGAACTCTTCCAGAACATAGAAAAAGATGAAAAATTCCCAAACTCTATGAAACTAGTATAACTCTGATACCTAAAGTGGGCAAGGATCCCACAAGAATTGAGAACTACAGACCAATATCACTAATGAATGTCAATGCAAAAATCCTTAACAAAATACTAGCCAATAGAATACAAAGCATATAAAAAAGTAATTAACAAAAACCAAGTGGGATACATACCAGGGATGCAGGGATGATTCAACATATGAAAGACCATTAGTATTATTTGCCACATTGACAGGAAAAATTATAAGAACTACATGATAATATTGATAGATGCAGAAAAAGCATTCCACAGCATACAACACCTATTCCTGTTTAAGACACTCAAGAAGATAGGAATTGAAGGGAAATTCCTCAATATTATACAAGCTATATATGAAAAACCAACAGCCAACATGGTAATCAATGGAGAAAAGACAAAAACAATCCCCACTTTTATTTGACATCGTACTGAAGGTCCTAGCTAACAACATAAGAAAAATAAAAGACATTAAAGGTATTTGTCTGGGGAAGGAAGGGGCGAAACTATTGTTATTCAAAGACAATCTGATTTTATATATTGAAAATCCCCAAAACTCCACAAGTGGAGTGTTGGAAGCAATAGAGGGATATGGCAGAGTGGCAGGAAACAAGATCAACAAACAGACGTCTATTGGACTGCTATACACATTAGAGAAGATCAAAGAAGAGGCAATTGAAAAGGTAGTAGCCTTTACAATAGCCAAGCACAAATTGAAATATCTAGGGATATACCTGACTAAAAAAACCAAAAGATTTGTACAAGGAAAACTACAGAACACTATTACAAGAAATTAAGAGTGACCTCAACAAATGAAAGAATATCCATCACATGTCTGTGGATTGGAAGACTCAGTACAGTAAAGATGCTAGTTCTGCCCAAGGGACTATATAAGTTTAACACTGTCCTGATACGCATATCATCATCCTTCTTCAAATAATTGGGAAAACTGATTACCAACTTCAGATGGAGAGGGAAGAAGCCCAGAATTAGCAGAGAACTCCTCAAGAAGAAGGACAAAGTGGGAGGGCTTGCTCTACCAGATTTCAGCACATTTTATACAGCCACAGTGGTCAGATATTCAGACCCATGGAAAAGATCTGAAAACACAGAAATAAAAATATCAACATACAGACAGCTGATTTTTGATAAGGGCCCAAAAATATCAAATGGGAAGCAGATGCCCTCTTCAACAAGTTGTGCTGGAAAAAAATGGATATCTACCTGCAGAAAAATGAAGCAAGACCCTTACCTCACTCCTTTCACAAGAATAAACTCAAGGTGGATCACAGACCTTAAGGTAAAACCCCAAACTATTAGGACCATTAATGAGGGAATTGGAACAAGCCTGAGAACCTTGGCACAGGGAATACATAGGCTACCAGAAATAGGGAAGGATACAAATACACAGGAGTCAGAATTTGACATGTGGGATATACTGAAGATAAAACACATGTGTACATCGAAGGAATTCACCAAGAGAGTAATAAGACAGCCCACAGACTGGGAAACCATTTTTAGCAATGACACATCAGACAAATGCCTTATTACTAAAATCTACAATATTTTTCAAGTTTACAATATGACAAAACAAACTGCCCACCAAGGAGATGGGCAAATAACCTGAATAAAAGTTTCACAGGGCTAGAAATTCAAATGGCCAATAAACATGGGAAAATGTTACTGATCATTAGCCATAAGAGAAAAGCAAATTAAAACAACTATGATATACCAGCCCTAGCACCTTCAAAGATAGCCCAATTCAAAAAATCAGAAAGTAACAAGTTGAAGAGGCTATGGTGAGATAAGAACCCTCGTCCACTGCTGGTGGACCTGTAGGTATATATAGCCATTATGGAAATTGATTTGGCGGTATCTAAAACAGACAGAAATTGAGCTACCATACGAAGCAGAAATCCCCCTACTGGGCATATACCCAGAAGAGGCAAGAAACAAACTACAGCGTCAGACATCTGTGTGACGAATGGATAAAAAAACTGTGGTACATACCCCCAAAGGGGTCACGACCCATAGGTTGAGAACCACTGCTCTAGCTGGTGGGCTTCTTCCATGCAGACTTAGCTGACACCTCACTCAGATGGCTGACAAAAAAAAACACCACTGTGGTACATGCATACAATGGAGTACTACACATCCCTAAAAAGCAGCCATGAATGCATGAAGCATATTGCCACATGGGAAGAGCTGGAGTAAATTATGCTAAGGTCAAACAAACATCCACTCTCTATCTAGGTACTTTGGAGAAACAAATCCACAGCGACTCATGTATAAGAGAGAGTTTTATGTAAAGAAAAGGTGCATCACGAAAACATCCCAACCCAATGCTGCCCAAGCCCACAAGTCCAACATTAGCCCATTAACCCAACACCAGTCCACAAAGTCCTCCACCTCACAAAACAGAGGCAATAATGCCGACTGCAGGAGGAAAGCTGAGTCAGTGAATGAACAAGCATCTCAGCACTAGCAGGGGTCTCCACACGGCTGCTGCAGCATCCAGGGCTGCATCGGGATAGGTCCATGCGGCTTCTCCTTGGGGACGTCTTGTAGGATGTCAATCTTGCAAGCTGAAGCAGGGAGCTGCTAAGGCAGCTGCATCCTGGTGTGACCATCACAAAGCAAGAGACCCGAGAACTAGAAAGGCGAGGCTTCACCACCCATTTATCCCTCCACCTTTCAACCAGCACCACATGTGATTATCAGCCAGGCTGGCACAATTAACTAACTCAATCCACCCCTTGCCAACCTGGCACCTGTATATAATTCTTAGCTTCACAATTGCAATTAACACCTATACCTTAACCCTATAATCCTGTGAGTTTTTCCCCTACCTTTGAAAGTTTGTAAGCCAACTGCTTCATGCCTTTACAGGAGAAGGGGAGGTGGAAAAAAAGGAAGAGGGTGGGAAACCAACCCAGGGACAAGGGAACAAGTGAACTAAAATCAATGGAAAGAAGGGTATAGGATGCCTATTGGGGCTTAATCAAGAGCAATGTAGCAGAGAGGAATTACTAAATCTGAATGAAGGCTTAACATGATGGTGGAACAAGAAGAAAGTAAAAGGAAATAGAGGAAAGAACACATTAAATTATATTATATACACATTAAATATGTATATGAGGAGAGAGGAATAGAACTATGTATTCATATCTATTTGTTAAGGTTAAGGTTGCAGATGGACTGTGGGCCTCAACACAAGAACACTTTGTTCTAAAAATCCGGCAATCCTTTATGCTCACCTACCCAACATGATCACTGAGGACAAAATGGGTGCATAAACAAATGTGGTGAAGAAAGCTAATGGTGCCCAGCTATCAAAAGATAAAGCATCTGGGGTCTTAAAATCTTGAAGATAAGCAATCAGTCATCTAGCTCAGAAGCACCTCAGGGCCAACAATGAGAGTAGAGATACCAGGAGGATTAGAGGAGGGTGGGGAGGGAAAGGGGGCATCGACTACAAGGATCAACATATAACCCCCTCTGAGGGGGACAAACAACAGTAAAGTGGATGAGGGGTGACGGAGGATGATGTAAGATATGAAAATAATAATCTATTATTTATCCAGGGTTCATGAGGGAGGGCAAAGGAGGGAGAGAGAAGAAATGGGGAGCTGATATCAGGGGCTCAAGTGGCAAGAGAATGCTTTGCAAATGATGATGGAGGCATATGTGCAAATGTGCTTGACACACTGGATGAATATATGGATTGTGATAAGAGATGTAAGAGCCCCCAATACAAGTATTTAATAAAAACTTTTTTTATATAGTTATTTTCAAAAACTCACAGGAGCATGTCTACCCTGTCCTTTAGGGTTGCAATGAGTACATTCCCACTTAGTAACTGAAAATAAGTTATAATGATGGAGTGAGAGAGTTAGCTACTGTTAGTCAAATACTGGACATGTAATACAATTTGGGATTTAGTATATTGAGAGTTAGTTTATTAAATTTAACAATTTCCTCCTTTGTAGTTAAAGAAAAAATCATTTAAAATCTAATCATAAAGGATGTTCTAATTCAGGAAAGAGGAAGCAGGCTATTTTGATAAACAATGGAGACCAAAATCTTGGAGAGTATCAATCTGAGGAAACGTTGTGTGTGTGGGGGTGGGGGTGCAGATACCAGTCTGACAGCCCTGGAGAAATTGCGATATCAATTGATGGTTTGATAATCTCTTGAGTAAATATATATTGTTTTCCTTCAACCTTGCTCCCATTGTCCCATTGCTGCAAAGTCCTCTGACCTGTTAATTATCTCCTTGGACAGCCTATTTCTTGTTACATAGTTTAAGGTATTAACTTGTTTGTTACATAGTTTAAGGTATGTAACTTGCTTGATTGTCAATGGCAGCAAACCTCACTGTTTCTATGTTATCAGTACTTGCAGGAATAAATCTAAAATTTCTCTAATCAACCTGGTCTCTGCTTTTGGCTCAGACAGGCTCTCCCAGACCCCTTGTCTGCTGGCAACAATTAGACTCAATTAATATGTAAGCAATTAAAGATAACTGAACAATACAAGCACCATTTCCTTTGGAGTAAAAAATGTTAAAAAGGTTTTTTTTAGTATGGCTAGTCAATCTTTTGTGTAATAAAAAGGAAAAATCAACTATAGAAATCCTATCTCATTCACATTAAGATTCACTGGTCTTTGAGTCAGCACTGATGCTCACCCTCGTTTCACTACTTCGTGGACCAATGAACTGGTTCTCCAGCATCTTCATTTATGGTTGCTTTATTCTATATACCTGATGTGTGGTCAACAATGCCACAGAGTCCAAATTATAGGACACTTGACTAAAGTAAAATGCTTGATCTTGGACCAGTCTCTTACCCTTCTTTACTTCCGCTTCTTCCTAACAGGCTATTAACCTGTACACAGATCCATGCTTGTAACTAGGAAAGTTTTGCCCTGTGCTTAGTCAAGACAGAAGGTACTTACAGGTCGACAGCATGCACTGTGAAGGCATTTTGAGCAGACTGTAATCCCAGCACATTGTATAAGAGGTTCTCAGGGAATGGATCAGGACACTTACAACTCTGGGTATTTGACACAATCAAAATGGCTTACACCAGGACTGCCTCAACTCCACTTTGTCCCAGGTGCTGCATCTGTTTTTGAGAAGGTGACCCATGGCTGTTGGTGAGTAAACAATGAAGGAGTAGCTTGATTTGAGGGAGAACATGGTTGAAAGTAAATGAACTAATATGCAGAAAAGTGCTTTTACAGACAACTTGCCCAGATCCTGGGTGCAGCCTGTACATATTTTCACAAAACAATCTCCCACTCGATTTACAGTCTCCACGTACTGGAAGTCTGTGGTTCCCTATTCAAATGCTTTTGGGCTTTCAATAAATCCTTTATTTTAACAGAATTGGAGACTATTTTGCTCAACGAGAACAATGAAGCTAGATAAAGTTTTCATCAGGCCATTGGAAAGACTTTGAGGTCAGCCATTGGAGTTCTTTATTTTCTGTTTAGAAACCAAGTTTCCACGCACAGAGTGCTCTCATGTAACAATTCGCTCTTTAGCTTATCTGGAATGGAAAGTACTGACCTCAGAAATGACTGCCACCGAGCCCTGAAAGAGAAAAGAAGATTCAGATCTCTTGATGTCACTGGTGTGAATGTGAAATGCACATTTACAACTAGGACTTTGGCAGCGTTGTCAGATAAGCAGTCTTCTTCTTTCAATCTCTCTAAAGTACAAGCTACTTTACATATATAAGTTTGTGTAAGGCCTTATTTATCTATCTATTTATTTATTTATTTATTGGTTAGTAGCGTTTGCAAAATACTGCACTCCAATGTCAGATATTTATAAAATATATTCTTTATGTAAGATGGAAGATCATGCTATTTTGTTTCTCCCCTTTGAGAACATGCCTGATACTTCTGCAGGGAGTGAATGGGATTAATTGTAATTGATCAACGCCTCTTGGCATATTCTGTGCTGGACACACCCTCATAGAGGAGACTCTGTTCTTGCCCTGGATACCTTTCGTTCTGTGTTAGATCAAATGACAAGACACTTTATGCCCTGTCTTCATGGTATTTTTATTCTACAGTGAGGGGAAGAATGTCATTTTCATTTGGTTCACATGCATAGTTTCCATCGTTCTTCAATTACAAGGTGTTAATCTGCATGCATATATTGTGAGGGCAGTATCGAATAGCAATACTTCCTGAGCATTGCTCAGGAACAACATGCCTGAGGTTTACCGAGAGAGATACTGGGTCACAAGGGATGTAACTAGGACTTAAGGAGGGGTAAGTGAAAAAAAGCCAAAGTAGGAAAGAAGCATCACAGAAGACTTGGAGCAAAGAAAAAGGTTGTTTTAGATAGGTAGAAGAGAAGAGAAAAGTCTAACTTAGAGGTTATTATTTTGTTTTAAGCAAACTACATGGCAAAATGTATGAGTTTCTTAAAATGTTGACTTTGTCGGGGTTCCAGCGGTGCTTGGTGAAGCACTGTGTCCTGAGGTAAGCACTTTTCTGAGAAACAGTGATTCTCCATATGTTTCGTATGAGCTTAAATTTATTCACACGACTCATTCTCTGTTCCTGTCATTACTTCTGCTCATATAATCCCTGCCTCTAAGAGTGTTAGGGATTTTAGTACTAATACCCCATAATTTTTAATATTTAAATTTACATGTGGGTACTGAAAAAATCTAATTGTTAATTTATATTTTTATTAAAATAATATGTTGTTTGGAAGTCAAACAGTAACATAAGGCCTATAAAGACAACCAGAAATATCTTATTCTTCCCAATCACAAATTTTACTCTTCAGAGATGATAAAAAAATAATTCTTGAAAGGGATAAAATCATGACTCTCAACTATCTATAAAATGACCACTTGTAAAGATTCTACTTAACTCATTAATTAATGAGGACATTGTTTCTAAGGATAAACCTAAATTAATATATACATCAGCCTGCCAGTAATTATTTGAATTCTTACCAGTTTGCAGCAGCATAACAATGTAAACAAATCTAAAGGAATCAAATCAACTGTATCTGTGGAAAGAAGCACACATTAATTGCTCATATACGAGATCATGTTGAAGCTGAAGAAAATTAAAAGAAGTCCATGAGAGCCAAAGTAAAACCTTGTGTATATCCTGCATCAATTTAAAGATCATCTCAAGAATAGAGTTAACACATTGATCACTAATGACTAGTGATCAGATGAATGGTGAGATGACATCAGGGCATCATATATGAAGAGAGCAGGAAAAGGAAAAACCACCAAATGGATGTCACAAGAGCCTCTGAAACTTGCTCTTGGTTATAGAGTACTTAAATAATGAATTAAAGAGCTAACCAAAAGTATAACAGTTGAACTGTGCAGACTGAGAAGTCAGAGTAAAGTAGAATAATGAAATGGGCAAAGACTGGGAGATAGAAAACAAAAACAAAGAACTGAAGAAAAGTTTCAAGCCTTGCATTATAATATTGGGGAATTCCGTTGGCAAAAGATTAAATGACACAGAAAACATCAAGAGAAAATATGAGGAATACATATGAATTACTGTGCTAAAAGAATTGGTTGACATAGAACCATTTTAGTATATAATCATGAACTAATGATAACGAACGAAGTCCAAGTTGAAGATATTGGAAAAAACAAGGCTCTAGGAATTAATAGAATACTAATTGAGATATTTCAAGATATAGCTACAATGTTGGAAGCATTCACTCATTTATACCAAGAAGACATCCTTATCTGTGTGGATTCCCAAAAAAGCCGATCCAATGGAATGCAGAAATTATCTCACAATACCATTAATATCACTTGCAAGGAAAATTTTACTGAATTATAAAACTTGTCCAGTAGTACAATGACAGGCACTGACAGAAATTCAAGGTGAATTAAGAATAGGAAGGGGAATAAAAGATATCATGACGGATATCGAATGTATTTTGACCAAAAACAACAAATATCAGAAAGAGCTTTGCTTTCCCTGTGCTTTGTGGACTATGCTAAGGCATTGGACTGTGTGGATCATAACATATCATAGGGAAAATTGCAAAACGTGGAATTTCAAAGCACTTAATCAGGCTCATGTGTAACGGGTTCATGTACCAAGAAGTAGTTATCTGAATAAAACAGGCATACTTCATGGCTTTCGATCAGAAATGGTGTTCTCTAGATTGTGGCCCATCCCCACACATAAGAAATAACTATACTGTACAAATAATTTGAGAAGTTGGACTGTTTAAAGGAGCACGGTGAAAGGTGGAAGGAAGACTCATAAACAACCTGCAATATGCAGTTGATACAACCTTTCTTGTTGAAAGCGAAAACTTGAAGCATTGAAGAAGCTAAAACACTACAGCTTTCAGTATGAATTACAACTCAACATAAAGAAAGCAAATATCTTCACTTCTGGGACCAATAAACACCATCATAAAAAAATGGAGAAAACATTGAAGTTGCCAAGCATTTTACTTAGGTCTACTAGTGTTACCTAAATCTATAATTGTATTAGTCTGGGTACTTTAGAGAAACAAGTCCACAGAAACTCTTGTATAAGAGAGAGTTTTATATAAAGGGTAAGTGCACATCACGAAAACATCCCAACCCAGTGCTGTCCAAGTCCACAAGTCCAACATCAACCCATTAACCTATATGTCCAACACCAATCCATAAAATCCTCCTCCATCTCACAAAGCACACATAATGATGCCAACTGCAGGAGGAAAGCCAAGTCAGTGAATGCGTAAGCATCTCAGTGCTGGCAGGGGTCTCCATATGGCTGCTCCAGCACGCAGGGCTGCATCAGAGTAGGTCCATGGGGCTTCTCCTCAGGGATGTCTTGCAGGAAGTGAGCCTTGCCAGCTGAAACAAGGACTGGCTAAGGCAGCTGCACCCTGGTCCGACTATCAGAAAGCAAGAAACCCAAGAACTAGAAAGGCGAGGCTCACCGAGCCATTTATCTCTCTGCCCTTCAATTAACCCCACACGCGTTTATCGGCCAGGTTGGCACAATAAACTAACTACCTGAATAATCATTACCCATAAAGCAACAGTAAAGAAATGAAATAGCATATTACATTGGGAAACACTTCTGCAAAAGATCTCTTGAAAGTTAAATGGCAAAGATGTAGTCTTGAGGATGCATCTGAGCCAACCCTTGGTATTGACAATGGACTCATATGTATGGTAAATAGCAAGGGAGATAGATTTATCAGGTATCCTCTGGCTTCCCTATTTTGGAGGCAAGAGTCAAGCATGCCTCCCTGCTCCATCTTTCTTTACATATTCTACCAATTGTTCCTTGTACTCTATGTCTATGCTGTATTTGATAAACTATTGCAACGGCCACACAGAACTCACAAAATAATACTTACAATGAAGGAAGCTTAGTAGGGAAGTTAATAAGTTACCACAAGGCGCAAACAGTAAGGATATAGTCATTGGTCCACAGCAAAAGCAACACCTCTCCTCAGACAGCAATAAAATTGCTCTGGTCCTCAGTCTCAGTCATGTGGTCCCTCAGTCACTTTGAATGGACCAGGAAGACAGCCCACCTGTTGCTCTGTCTCACAGTTTCATAGTCTCGGGCCAGAGGGAGAAGATACTCTCTAATCTTGGCACTGCTCTGCGGAGTCTCCATGCCACATCCCCTGGAACCTTTGGTCTGGGGCACTTCCACAGAGTTCTTTGATGCGCTCTTCTGTGGTTTCTCTCTGTGCCCCAGATGACTCATGTACACCTAGGAATGGCTTTGTTGGAAGTGTGGCTATCTGTTAGTAGACCATAAAGTAGAAGGGACCCTGCTAGCCTAGTGGTCATGCATTGGGCTACAATCTGCAAGGTCTGCGTTCTGAAACCACCAGCCACTCTGGGGAAGAAAGACAGGGCTTTCTACTCCTGCAAGCAGTTACAGTCTCAGAAAGTCACACAGACCATCCTACCCTGCCCTACAGGGTAACTGATTTGGCATCTACTCAATGGCAGTGAGTAAAGTGGAAAAGCTGCTTCTTAGCAAACAAAAGGTGTGGCTTGGCTCACACCCTCTACTAAAGTTGGATTTAGTCCCACCTTAATCCTATAACGGGAGCCCTGGTGGTGTACCCATTACTCATTGGGCTGCTAACCAGAAGGTTGGCAGTTCAATTCCAGGAGTAATTGAAAGCTAAGGCGTTCTATTCCTGTAGAAAGTTCCTGTCTTGGAAACTCACAGGGAGCAGTTCTCCCTGTCCTATAAGGTCACTAAGGGTAGGTATCAACTCTATGGTGGTGAGTCTGGCTTTGGGTTGGTAATCTTGTAACACAGAGCTCCTTCTTAAGTGGGATTATAACCACATAATTATAGCTATAAGAGCCATATACATTCATGCTATCTCAATATGCATGGGAAAGATGGACAATGAAAAAGGAATGCGAAAAGGAATTGATGTCATTGAATCATGGTGTTGGTGAAGAATAATAAGTACACCATGGACTGCCAGAAGAGCAATCACATTTGCGTTAACTCCCCAATCCTTTCTTTTCTGAAGTACCTTTGACATTTTATCTGAGGGAGGAGTTTCTGGAAAAGGGCACGATGCCTGGTAAAGCAGAGGGTCTGTAAGAAAGCAGACCCTCGATGAGATCAACTGGCACAGTAGTTGCAGCAGTTAGCTGAAAGTTAACAATGATTATGAGACACTGTTTTGGTTTTGCTTGTTTATTTGTACAGAGTTACTTGGAGTGGGAACCAAATAGATGTCCCCTACCAACAGCAATAACATCTTTTGCCTACACATTGCTGTCTCACAGAGTTGTAAAAAAAAAAAAGTAGAGAGACAATGAAAGGCCCATATCCTATATAATGTAACAACAGAAAAGGTTATGCTCCAAAGAGTGCCTAGTGTTTCTTTGATTCCCTGGAAAACTTTTTCACAGTGATTGTGGCTGAATCCACTGCTTCCAACACGTCTAGCTATTTAGTACCCCTCATATTTTAAAGCACGCTTAAATTCTTCTTCCATAATGGTTCAGCTTTCCATCTCAAAGACCAAGCCCTCTGCCACGGAGTGCGTTCTGACCAGGCAGTTCCTCATGGCACAGAGTAGAAATGCACTCCACACGGTTTCCAAATCTTTGAGTGTTTTATAACAGTGGATTGTTTTATAGTTCTCCCATGGAGTGGTTGGCAGGTACGAACCAAGAACCTTTTGGTTAGCAATTTAGTGTTTTAACTGTGGTGCCACCAGGGCTATGACCCAGCTTTACCCCCAAACCCACAGCGATTGAGTCAATTCCACCTCATAACAACTTTATAGGACAAAGTTACATGTTGGGCTACGAAGCACAAGGTGAGCAGTTTGAATCACCAGCTGCCTGAGGGAGGAAGACAGGTTTTCTAGTCCTGGGAAGATTTAGTCTCGGAAACCTGCAAAGACAGTTCTACTCGGTGCTAGGAATCAATTTTATGGCCAGGAGTTTGTTTCTGAGTTTGAGAATTGCTTCAGGGGGTTTCCAAGACTGTAAATCTTGGAAATTAGTCCCATTCTATGTGCTCTCTTTTTACTCTTTGGATGAAATCTTTGATGCACGTAAGTGTCTTAGTTTTAGTATGTCACTTTATTTTATAATCCACTGTGTGTTTCATTCATTATATAGAATAATGTATCTATTTTCAGCACTTGGGTCCTTTAATTTGTTCCTGTTTTCTCATTGATGATCTTTATAGCTCTGGGATTTACATTAGGTCTTTGATCCATTTTTGTACAGGGGGTGAGGTTTTGATTCTGTTTTAGTCTTCTGCAAATGGAAATCCAATTTTGCCAGCACAACTTTTTAGAGAGGTTATGGCTACCCCACTTCATGTTTTGGGGCCCATGGTTGAAGATCAGTTGTCTGTAGGTGGATTAACTTATTTCTGAAATTCTTTTCCATTGGCCTATATATCCATCATTCTATCAATACTAGACTTTTTTTTATCAGTTCTGGCTGTATTTGTTGAGGCTGAGAAGTGGGAGGCCTCCTATTTTGTTGTTCTTCTTAAGATGTTATTTGATTATCCTGGGTCTCTTCCCTCTCCACTAAAATTAGTTTTTCCATTAAAAAAATAATAACATTGGAATCTACATTGAAATTTTATTGTATTTAGAGATTACATTGAGTAAGATTGTCCTTCTCATAACATTAAGTCTTCCTATCCATGAAAATGGACTATTTCTCCATTTAGTTAAGTTTCTTTTGATTTCTTGTACTTTTGTTCTATAGAAAACTGTGACATCTTCATAAGGAAAAGATGAATAACTCAAACAAGAAGTGGACAAAAGACATGAAGAGAGTGTTCACCAAAGACAATATAGCCAAGAGACAAGTGAAAATGAAAAGCTCACTGTCACAAGACACACAGAAATGCAAATCAAAGCAACAGTGAGATGTCACTTTACATCAACAATAAAACAGAAAATAACAAATTCAGGGGATGCTGCAGGGAGAATGGAACCTCAGGAAAGACAGAAAATATCAAAGTGGATGTCAGAAGAGACTCAGAAACTTGCTTTCAATTGTAGAATAGTTAAAGCAAATGAAACAAATGATGAGCTGAATAGAAAATTCCAAAGGGCAGCTCAAGAAAACAAAACCAAATATTACAATGAAATGTGCAAAGATCTAGACTTAGAAAACCAAAAGAGAACAACATGCCCACCATTTTTTTTTTTTTTTTTTAACATTTTATTAGGGGCTCATACAACTGTTATCCCAATCCATACACACATCAATTATGTAAAGCACATTTGTACATCGTTTCTCAAAACATTTTCTCTCCATTTAAACCCCCGACATTAGGTCATTTTTCCCCTCTCTCCCCGCTCCCCCCTCCCTCATGAGCCCTTGATAGTTTATAAATGGGTATTTTGTCATATCTTGCCCTGTCCGATGTCTCCCTTCATCCACTTTTCTGTTGTCTGTCCCCCAGGGAGGAGGTCACACACAGTTCCATGTAATCGGTTCCCTCTTTCCTACCCATTCTCCCTTTACCCTCCCTGTTTCACCACTCACACCACTGGTCCTATAGGGCTCATCCGTCCTGGATTCCCTGCATTTTCAGTTCCTATCTGTACCAGTGTACCTCCTCTGGTCTAGCCAGTCTTGCAAGATAGAATTCGAGTCATGGTAGTGGGAGCGGGGAGGAAACCTTTAGGAACTAGAGGAAAGTTGTATTTCTCATCATTGTTACATCGCACCCTAACTGGCTCATCTCTTCCCCAAGACCCCTCTACAAGGGCATCTCCAGTGGCCTACTAATGGGCTTTGGATCTCCACTCCGCACTCCCCCCATCATTCACTATGGTAAGATTTTTTGTTCTGATGATGCCTTACACCTGATCCCTTCGACACCTCGTGGTTGCATAGGCTGGTGTGCTTCTTCTATGGCCCACCATATCTTAAACTGAAAGAACTCAAAGAAAAATTCAAGCCTTGAGTTATAGCGCTGAACAATTCTCTGGGGGAAAATCTTGAATGATGCAGGAAGCACCCAACGAAGATGGAAAGAATACACAGAGTCACTGTACCGAAAATAATTCATCGATATTCCATCATTTCAAGAGGTAGCACCTGAGCGAGAATGAGGATATTGAAGGAAGACATCCGAGCTGCACTGAAAGCTGTAGCCATAAACGAAGCCCAGTTGAAATGTTGCAACCAGCTGATGGAACACTGGGAGCTCTCGCTCTTTTCGGTGTACAGATATCATCCTGTTGCTGACAGAATTGTACTTCAAGATAGACTTTGAAGTCGTCTTCTTGATGATGATTGTGCCACTGTCCTTTAATGTCGTTCTCAGCCTACTCGGTTATATGATTGTGCAATTCAAAATGGCTAGTACCAGTCTATTTCTGTCCATTAATTCTTAGGACATAGATCTTGAAGTTCATTCTAGTTTTAACAACTTCATTTTGTTTTGATTCACACTTTGTACATTCCACATCCACTTATTAATGAGTGGCTGCAGCTGTTTCTTATTTCGACTCATGCCGTACCAACAAATGAAAGTCTAGGATGCTCTGCGCCATCCACATTGTTGAGGCCGTTGTTCTTCAGCCTTGTTTTGAGGGCCTTTCAATCTGATGGCCTCTTCTGTTGGCACGATATCACACGCAATTGTAGAATCATTGAAACCTTCAATTTCATTTTGTTTCACTGAAAGGAATCCTGGAGGAGTTCTAATTGAAGTTCCTATGAAAGTGCTCTTGGAGAAATCGCCTCAGTAGTATAGTTATTAACTAATTACCTATTAAAGGCATTTGCATCATTTCACAATTTATCTGCTAGGATTTATCTTGTGCTCAATTTGATTAATTTTTATGCCTTTGTTCTGCCTTCACAGATCATTGAATCTTGTTCAGAAAGCAAGTTCCATTTTGTAAAAATTCCCTTTGCTTTTTGTAATCAATCTCTCCTGGTGAAAAGTTCCTCTGGGTGCCCCAAAGAATATGCTGTTCTGGTTTCCATAGTATTTTACATGTGTCCTTTGTGGTATTTCCAGTTGTCTTTTTAGTTTGGGATAGGGTTATAGAAATGATAGTAAAGGGGAGGAAATTCTGCTGATTGCATATTGGCATAACATAAGACAGAAATGACCTACCAATAGAGCTAGACCTACATTTTCTTAAGTATAGTTAAGGGTATAGGTCCTGAACCAATATTCTACAGTGTGTTTTGTGGCAATCAAACGAAGAAAATAGGAGGGGAAAAAAACAACGAATGTAACAGAAAGCCAGTTATGCATTTTTGCTTGTCTTGGAGTTTCAACATCCTGTGCCAGGTTGGACTTCATAGATTAAGGATCACTGAAATCTTCTAAGGAATTTTGCTCAGTTTACTAGTGGATCTCTGAGGGAAGAGGTCCATTGCCCACATATCCTGAGCTGATAGCACCTTTCTGCTCTTTTATCGTCATTATACCAAAAGTATGCTTTTCCTCTTCATGTGATACAGGCAATCTGGTCATGACATGGACTAGCACACTGCGAACCATGCGGATGGCCTCCGAGGGCTGGTGACAGGCTGATTAATTCAATGCTGGCCATGTATCCAAGACTCCGTAGCTAATCATGGGAAATGGAAAGACTAAGCCAGAATCCCAATTCTGGGAAGTCAGGGAAGGAGGGGATGCCATAAGATAGCTTTTGGGAGAAAACAAGGCACTTACCAGACAAAGGGAATGCTGCCTGGTTGCCGTTCGGTTTCATCAAGTTGGTTATAAATCCTAACGATCCTATACGCAGCAGACGGAAACCTTGCCTGTTCACGTTTCCCCTTACAATTGTTATGTTTGGGCCCCTAGTGGCAGTCACTGTTGTCAATCCATTTCATGGACGGTCTTCCTCTTTTCTGACGCCCTTCCAATTTATCAAGCCTAGTGTCCTTTTCCAGGGACTGGTCTCACCTCATGAGCTGAAGTCTCACCTGATGCTCACCTGATAAGCATGAGCTGAAGTCTCACCATTCTCACTTCTAAGGAGCAGCCTGGTTGTACAGGTTGTACTTCTTCTAAGACAAATTTGTCTTTGTTCTGGCAACCCATGAAACTTGCTGTATTCTTTGCCAACACCATTTAAATGTATCATTCAAGTGTATCAATTCTTCTGCAGTCTTCCTCATTCCTTGTCTACCTTTCACATACGTATGAGGCAATTCACAAGCTCACAGCGTGGAGTAGGCACATCTTTGTCTGTGAAGCAATATCCTTGCTTTACAATAAAGAGTTTTTTTGCAGCAGATTTTCCCAATGGTTTATGCCAATTGACCTCTTGATGGCCGCTCTCCTGAGCATGGATTGCGAATCCAAGCAAAGGGAAATGCTTGAGGACTTCAATCGTTTCTGTTTATCATAATGTTACATACTGGTCCAGTTGCGAGGATTTTTGTTTTTCTTACATTGAATCTTATCCACACTGAAGGCCACAGTTCTTGACCTTCATAAGCAAGTCTTGAAAGTTCTCCCTGCTTTCAGCAAACCAGGTTGTTTCATCAACAAGGTTGTTGTTAATAAACCTGCCTCCAATCCAGATGCCACGTTCTTCTTCCTGTGGTCCATCTGCTCAGGTTGTGAACTCAGCATACAGACTGCGTAAGTGTGATGGAAGGGTAAATCCTGAAGCACACCTGTCCTGATTTTAAACCCCGTAGTATTTATTTTTTTCTGTTAGGTGACTAACTCTTGGTCTATTCATAGATTCTGTTCTGGGTCTCCCATTGTTTTCAATGTTATCCAAAATGTTTTCTGATCCACACAGTTGGATGCTTTTGCATAGAAAATAGACACATGTAAACACATTTTTTAGTATTCTCTGCTTTCAGTCAGAATCCATCTGACACCAGCAATAATGTCTCTCATGCCACCATCCTCTTCTGAAACCAACTTGAATTTCTGGCAGCTCCCTGTTGATCTACTGCTACAGCATTTTTTGAGTAATATTCAGCAAACTTTTACTTGCATATGATAGCAATTATATTGTTTTATAAGTTCCACATTGTAATGCATCACTATTCTTTGGAATGAGTACAAATATGGATCTCTTCCAGTCTGATGGCCATGTTGATGTTTTCCAAACTTATTAGCATAAGTTAGTGAGCACTTGTAGTGCTTCATCTGCTTGTTGAAACATTTCACCTGACATTCCTTCAATTCCAGGAGTCTTCTTTATTGCTAAAGCGTTCAGTACAGTGTGGACTTTGTTAGCATCTTTGGTTCATTCTCATATGCTACTTCCTGAAATGGTTGACTGTCTGGCCGATTTATTTTTGGTTCAGTAATTCTGTATATTCTTTCCATCTTCATTTGATGCTTCCTGTATCGTTTAATATTTTGTCCACAGAATCCTTCAATGTTTCAAACCAAGGCTTTAATTTTTCCTTCATTTCTTCTAACATGAAATATGCTAAGAATGTCCTTCCTTTTGGGATTTTTAACTCCAGGTCTTTGTATATTTCTTTATAGTACTTTGGTTTCTCAATCTGTGGCCTAAGGCATAGAATGAGTGTATTCTGGGTGGACAAAGCAAGTGTCATGAGAAAATCAGAAAGATAAAATATGATGTAAATGGTAACAGATTGATGGGATCAGAAAGCAGAGTGGAGGAAACAGTTGGCAAATAATGGGACTATTGAGCTAAATGACGGTAAGCTCATATGGTGATGGATAAACTAGATATCAGCCTGCTAAAACAGAAAAACCTATTTCTAACAAAAAAGCAATTATATAAGCATGCACAGACTGGCTTTTTCACAAACATATATGATTTCCATAATATTTAAATATTCTACTTAGACCATTTAAAATAAGGTGAAATATATATTTACTTTATATGTCAAATATATTACTATTATGATTTATTAAATATTTAATTTAGTTTATTCATTAAATATTTAATTTTACTTGACTGTAATAGTACATGCTTGGAGATAACTCTGTAAGCATTATTTTAAGGGTTTATGAAGAAGGAACCTCTCCAAATTGCTAGTCTCCTTTCTGAACCCCTGACCTGTTTCCCTGGGACCATCATATCTATTCTCAGTTGGAGACTACTACTCACCTAGAAAGAGCATTTATTTTGGAAACGATGAAAACATATTAAATTATCTAACTTATCTATGCCAATTAACTAAAATTCCTCACTACATAAGAAATACAACAGTTTTCTTATGTTGCATAAGAAATACAACAAAGAGGAATACACATATAACTATTTATATTGCTTAAAAAGGAGGGGGGATAGGGAAAGAGGGACCAGACTTCAACCCAGTGCCCCAAGGTGTGAATGCAACACTCTGGCATGGAGTAGGGAACCAGTGGAGAGGTCTGGGGGGCTGGCCCCAGTACCAAATACTAAGTGGATGCCTGCTCCGCCCCCCAGAAGAATTTATTTGAAAGGACGGCATTGAATCTGCAGATCCAGGAGAGGGACATATCTGATCAGAGCACACAGGAGCAGATGAAGGGGGAGGAGGAGAGACTGGAGCACATCCTGGCCCACCA
>NW_022111306.1:2211758-2232913 GCF_000313985.2 Echinops telfairi
AAAAGGAGGGGGAATAGAAACCAATTCATGCTTTTACTAACACTTATTCAAAATGAACCTGTTATGTGGCAGGAACTATTTATTTTTGAAATTATATTTTAATATTCATAATTATCATATTAAGCTAGACCTTATATGCATATTTAAATATCATAAAATGTGTTCATTATCCAACAGGTAGGTCATTATGAGATTTTCGGTGAATTACCTAATGTTTTGGACTGTTTCCGTCTTCCAACAGATGCCCGTGGCTAGAAGACCTTTCCACAATGGTTGTTCAAAGTCATCTGTGTAGGACCCGAATTCTTCTCTAGGATCTGAATTCTCCATTGCCTGCCTCCTGTTCACTTTTCCCATTACATTCGAATAGCTCATCCTTTTTTTCTCCAGGGATTCTGGTTAATGCCTTTCCATGATGGTTTGTTAACCTAGAAGGCACTGAATAAGGATTGATGGATTTGAATTATGATGTTATCAAAGAATACTGAATAGAGCGTGGATTTCCCGAAGTTCGAACAGATTTTTCTTGGGAGAAGTACAACTATAATGCTCTGGAGATACCTTTCCTTTGATGTCAATTTTTTAAAATGTGTTTTTATTTTTCTTAATCTTACCTCACCTTTATTCTTGGCACTATAGTTCAATCCCTTACCATACATTATTTCCCAAAGCATCTTTATGAGAATTCTCAAACTGGAAAGTTTAAATCTCAGTTGTCAAGAATGAGGATAAGTCGAAAAGCTTTGCTACTAGGATTCCACTTCACAGATACATGGGTTAAGCACAGTTCCAAACAAAATGTGTTTAACTATGTCTCTGCAACCAGTGGATAACTACACTTTCTCAAAAAAAGCACTTGCCTTCGTTTTAATGTAGTGCCTTCAAAGAACCAAAACAGTGGCTTCCAAGGGGATCTGCTCGGCCAATTAGACTTGAGGCAGAAAGGTCAGCTCAGAAGGTTATAGTGATAATTTGGGGGGTCCCCACGGAGTAATCTTGATAGATTAGTTTTCAAAGAACATAGGACAATCATGGAGGCTTTTAAGGAAGATGTTTTAAGAAAATTAAAAACTGCATTGGTGAGAAAAACACCCGGAAAGTTGCTTTAGGGAATTTTTATTTTTTCATCACGGCAAGAATTATTATTATTATCATTATCTGAGGATAGGGAGGGCTGTCCCGGGAGAATTTTGTTTGGAAACCTTACCCCCTCTCCCCACAGCTTGGATCTTGCCCCTCTAGGTTTTGTTTTCTCCCCAAACTCCAACACTATGCAGAGTCACAGGATCTGAATCACTCAAGGATGCTCACATTCCTCAGACATCTCTGGGGAAAGGTTGGGGACACAGAACAACCCCCTTCAGAAGTGTCTAGACATGGATAGAGGATTGAAAAACAAAACTGCAGTAGCTTTAGCTTTTAGTATTTATGTTTAATAAATGTTTGTAGCAATATATTTTGACGTATCCTCAGATAGTAGGCATTTCTATTATTTACACTTATCAGCTCTTTAAAACAATATCTCATTTTCTAGAATTCAGAATTAGTATCTCCCTTGCACCCTGTGGTTTAGCAACATTATTTTTAGTTTTTGCTGAGCTGCTAATCAGGTAACCCACAGAGTTTGGGCGAAGTGATAAGCACAAAGTGAAGTTGCTGGTGTGGAAAAAAAAATATTTCTCCTTAATTTCCTCTCATAATCCTCCTAAGAAAAATTTAAATCTCCAGATAGGATGATGTGAAGAAAAAGCTTTTGTCGAGACAAAAACACCTGCCCTGGAACCCGCTGAACAGATTGTGGTGTTCTAGTTCACGGCAGCTGTGAGAAAGGGGCTGGGAAACTGCTAATTCAATCAAGAATCATTTAATGCAACTTGACAGACTTCCAATAGAAACTGGGCTATGTCGCTGTTTGGAATAGGGGGCGGGGGAGTCCCCAGCACAGACTCAGAGCTTCAGGAAAGGCTGTGGCAGCCTGAACATTTTGCTGGAGTTTGAAACTCATCATTAATACATCTGGTCTCTATCCAAAGCAAAACTATAATGAATTGGAAGAAAGTAATTAGAAAAGGACCTGACAGTGAGAGCCAGTAGATGTCACCGAATAGAGAGGCGATGCTTTGGATAAAGTGAAAGTTTCACGGAAAAGTTACGTGCATACAATTCTCTTCCACAGGCTTCACATCAGACAGTAGATCTCTGGGGTTAGACAATGAGCGACTAGGCATTGGTGAAGAAGTCAGTGAGCGATGAAAACGAATCATAGAGAAATAATAGACTTCTTGAATTTAATGGGGGGAAATGGCAATGCAACTCGGGTTTTCACATGGAGACCCAAGATTTGAGTTGGGCTTTTTTCCTCTGTTGATGACCACATACTATAACTCGGTGTAGAGATTTGTCTGTGTCCCATCACAATTTATGTTGAAGTCCTAACCCCTGACACTTTTGAGCACATTTGGAAATGGAATCTTTGATGCTCTTCCCAGTTAAGTTAGGATCACACTGGAGTAGTCAGGTTGCATTGTCTAGGGAAACAAACCAATAAAGCGCATCGGTGTAACAGAAAGAGCTTTATATCAAAAAACAACTTTACATCAAGAAAGTGCCCCAACCCAGTCCAACTCAAGTCCATAGGTCCAATAGGCTAGCCAAGGCCCTCTTGAGACTCACATAGCTGCAGGCCGATGACTTCAAAAGGTGAAACAAGAAAAGAGGGAAATCACAGGCCAGTGAGTGCAGTCATGTTGATCCAACCTCAGGGAAACATGTCAGGGTGCTGGCAGCTCTTACGGACCAGCAGCCCATGTGGTGTCACCTGTGGCAGCAGACATGGAGTCCCAGTGAAGTCCGAGGCCGGAGGATGGGAAAGTGGAATCATCTCTGTTGATCTTGCTCTAATCGTAGGGCCACCCCCACCCAGCCCTCCGAGGAGGTATCATCAAGCTACCACTTGATTGACAAGTTGCACTCTGTCCCTAGCCAGAAGTGCCTCATTGACACTCACCTTTCTCTGACGGAGCTGCTGGCAAGAGTGAACTGCTGAACTCATAGTCACAGCCTGATGCTTAACCCTCTGTACCACTACTTCAGGAGATTTTTTTTTTAATTTGTTGAGCTATTTTATCCTGTTTGTATTTTGTTATTTTAAATGTCATTTAAAATACATCCATTAATGATTCTAACTGGTTATTTTCAAGTGACAAGAAAGTTACAAGAAATATGAAAGAAAGTTACCGAGTTTGAATATTATTTGTGATAATCATTAGCATGCGAATCTACCCTAGATTGCTCGGGGATTCAGTAATAGCATACCATGATAATTGTACCCCTTCTCTCTAATAGTTTAAATCTCTAATTTTCTACTTGCATGTTTAGGAGAAAAGTATCAATCCCCCCTTTTTAATCTTCAATATAAACGACTCCTATAGATTGATCAAACACGACCAGGAACGCTACACCCTCCTCACGATCAATTTTAGTACCCTTGCTATGCCCCTGTCCCTGTCATTATTGGCTCACCTCTCCTACCTCCTGCACTTGCTTATCCTACCTTTCTTAAAGAGATAGACACCAAAGGAAAAAAAAATTAAAAAGAAAGTAGCACAATACATGTATTTCCCAGTCTAACTGTTATCCTGACAGACTGTAGATGAGTAGCTTTTTAAAATATATATATACCATTTTATTGGGGGCTCTTACAGCTCTTATCACAATCCATACAGCCATCCATTGTGTCAAATACATTTGTACATTTGTTGCCATCATCATTTTCAAAACATTTTCTTTCTACTTGAGCCTTTGGTATAAGCTCATTTTTTCCTTTCACCCGCCCTCCCTCCCTCCTTCAACCCTTGATGATTTATAAATTTTTTCCATGTCTTACAGTGACCACTGTCTCCCTTCACCCACTTGTCTATTGTCCGCCCCCCTGGGAGGGGTTTATATGTGGATCCTTGTGATCAGCTCCCCCTTTCTCCCTCCACATTCCCCTTCCCCTCCTGGTATCGCTACTCTCATTATTGGTCTTGCAAAGTTTATCTGTCCTGGATTACCTGTGTTGTGAGCTCTTATCTGTACCAGTGTACATGCTCTGGTCTAGCCAGATTTGGAAGGTAGACTTGGGATCATGATAGTTTGGGGGGGAGGAAGCATTAAAGAACTAGGGGAAAGTTGTATGTTTCATTAGTGCTATACTGCACTCTGACTGGGTCGTCTCGTTCTTGTGACCCTGCTCTAAGGGATGTCCAATTGTTGCAGATGAGTATCTTTCTGTTAAACAGCGAGAAGGACGTGTTGTAAACTGTCAGTCCAGTCCTCATTTTTCTCAGGGTTCCATATCCCAGGACCTGCTTACCCAACAGCACTTATATCCTTTTAGCCCTCAGCATTCATGACCAAGAGGCACGCCTCCTATAAGTCCCCATTGCTCTTCCTGTACTCAGGGAATGGGGTTGCCCAGTGCCCCTCGCCCCTGCCCCTTTATGCCTTAAGACTTTCAGTGTGGCCCCCTTGTGAATAACCCCAAGCCAGTTCAGATGAGGTGCCAAGGACTGCCCCCAAGTTGTATCTGAGAGGAATTACTGAGAGGTGAACATTGGGTATACATGATGGTGGTGCAGGAGGAAAAGAGAAAAGAGGAAAGAGGAAAGAAGAAGAAAGTAAAAATTATATGTAGGTATAAATATAAATATGTATATATGTAAATATATTATATAGGTATAGATATAGATATGTATATATGTAAATATATTAAGATAGGTGTATATATCTATATATCTATCTAGCTATCATCTATTGATTTATCTACAACAAGGAAGCAGATGGACTTTGGGCCTCTACTCAAATATTACTTCAGTACTAGAATGGTTTGTTCTAATATTGTGGCACTGTATAGTACCCTCCTTCCTGACATGATCTCTAAAGACAAAGTGGTTGCATCAGCAAATGTGGTGAAGATGGTGCTGGCTATTAAACGATATAACATCTGGGGTCTTAAGGGCTTGAAGTTAAACAAGCAGCTAGCAGGGAAACAACAAAGGCCAAATGGAAGAAACACACCAGGCTGTGTGATCATAAGGTGTTGATGGCAGTAGGTATCAGAATTTCAATATCAAGCAATCAGATTGACAGGAAGAAGCATAGATAAAGTGGAAACCCAAAGTTCATCTGTAAGATAATTGGACAGTCCCTCACAAAATTGCCACCTAGAAGGGATGATATATCTAGGGTGCAATATAACACTGATGAAACACAACTATCCTCTAGTTCCTTAGTATTTCGTCCCCTTACCAGTATGATCTGTTTTACCTCATTAACCTTGCTAGCTCAGCATAGGTCCATTTGTATAATTAAGTTGATTCAATGCATGAAAGCCAAGATAGATAACCCTTCAGAAAGAGTAACAGGAGTAATGATTCCCTGAGGGTAAGGAAAGAGATGGGTGGGGAAGGGGGGAGCAGGGAACTGCATTATGGTACTGATGACTGTATAACCCCATGTGAGGGGAATGAACAACACATTTACAAGTGAATGGGTACATTGGTGGACTAAGATATGGAAACAAAGGGGAAAAAGAGCAATTATAATAACAATAATATATAATAATAAGGGTTCTGGGAGGGGGCAGGGGAGGAAGTCGATCAATAGAAGCTGATATCAAGGAGTTTAAGAAGAAAGAAAATATTTTGAAATGGATGGTGGCAGCAATTGTACAATTATGCTTGATCTAATGGAATTATGAATTGTTACAATATCTGTAAGAGCTTCCAATAAAAAGATTTTTTTAAGTGACTGTTATAGAAATGAGATAGTTTCACATACATTTTCCTATTTGATCCTAATTTAATCAACATGTGATATAGTTCCTATAACCAATCTGATGTCTTCTACATATATGGGAAAGCCAAAAACTCACTGCCATCAAATTGACTCTGACTCATAGTAGCCCCGTAGGTCAGGGTTGAACTGCCTCTGGTGGTTTCTGAAACTATAACCCTGTATGAAGTAGAAATCCTCACCTTTCTCCCATGGAGTGGCTGGTGACAGCCCAGTGTATAACCACTACACCAAAGAGGGCAATGAATGTACAAATGCGCTTTACACAATTGATGTATGTACGGACTGTGATAAGAGTTGTATGAGTCCCTAATAAAACGATTAAAGAAAAAAAAAGATAAGACCCCCAAAAAAAGAGTTTATAATCACGTGTTGATAGATCATATTAAAATTCTTTAAAATTGATCTAGGAATTTAACACACACACAAATGTGACGCATACATGCAATTCTATTAGGTGCTCTGATTCATACTAAGTATTACCAGTATATAAACTGCTCTTCTCAAGGTTGGGGTTGTTGTTTTTGTTGGGTGCCATATAGTCTGTTCGCCCATAGGTTCCCTACTTTACAACAGAAGGAAACACTGTCCTGGCCTGTGCCATCCTCACAATTGTTCCTCTGCTTAGCCCATTGTTGCAGCCACTGTTAATCCATGTTGTTAAGGGTCTTCATCTTTTTCATTGCCCCTCCACTTTGCCAAGCATGATGTCCTTCTCCAGGGACTGGTCTCTCCTGTTTGTCCAAAGTAAGAAAGACAAAGTCTCATCATCCTTGTCTCTAAGGAACACTCTGGTCATACTTTTTCCAAGACAGACTTGTTTGTCCTTTGGGAAATCCATGGTTTTCAATATTCTTTGATAGCATAATTCAAATGCAAGTATTATGGTAAGATGATGAAATTGTCTTTGCTTGAGGAAAGAGGCAGCTCTCCAGCATTCCCTTTGTAGCTTTTCTCTTTATAAACACAATCACTTTACTGAGTGGCTTGAGCTTTTGATTATGCAGCACAGGTCCCAGACCTCTAACATTCAGAACTGTAAACACATACATGTAAAATTAATTCAGCAGTTTCTTATTTTTATATAGGAGACACTGACAAGTCCAATCCATTTATTTCTCAAAGAGATAAGAGAAGTATTACTGTCATATACTACTAAATTTGTGTGAAATGTTGACCAATTGTCATTGATGGTTTATAGTCCAGGCATATACATATGATAATGCTAAACTAGTAATAAATTGTATTATTTATCTCTTATGTGTTGGTATGAGTGTTTTGTTTCACAGGCAGGTGTCTTAGTTTCTTGGTGCTACTGGATTAGGAATACTACAAGTGGGTGGATTTAAAGAAAGGAAGTACATTTCCTCACAGTTTGGGAAGATAGAAGCCTGATTCCAGAGTGCTGGCTCTAGAGTGGATCTCTCTCTGCCCAATCCAGTAGGGAATACTCTTCTCATGTCTTCAGTGTGGCATTGATGGGTCTCTTGATGATCTCCATGGGCCTTCAGTATCTCACTCATTTGTGTTCGCTTGACTCTATGTCTAGAGCCTGTGTCTACACTGCAATTTACATCACTCAGAAGTGATTAAGGTAAGATAAAGTCTACACTGATTGAGCATCATTAACATAAGTATCCCTATTGTCCAATAATAATTACATAACACAAGAAATATATAATCATAAAGAAAACAGCTTCCCAAGGACAGATTACATCAACAAGGTTAGTATTTCAACACATATTTTGAGGGAATAAATATCGAATCCATAACAGCAGGATTGTTTCATTTCCCCAACATTTGATAAAAGAAAATTTGAATGTACAGTAGTGCCTTTAAAGCAAACACTGCATGGATGAATGGCTTATGAAATAAAAGTATAACATCTAACGAACACGATTGTAAGTGGTTCTAATATAAATTGAATCAATTTTTCTTTAAGATATTCATTCACTTTTGTTTTTACAATAGCAATGATGCTTTCCAGGGTTATTAATGCACACATATGCACATCTTTGTTTTACATTAACCTTAAAAAAATAAACGTAGTCTGCCAGATTCTCTGCTCCAGAAAATATTATTAAAAGTTAATCATGTGTTTTCCCAAAACACCAATTCAATACTTATACTAGCCAAGACAACATTATTATTGCTAAAATCCTATATTTCATCTTCTCAACAGAGTTTTTCTTGGTCCAGGAGAATGATTGAAATTTCCAAAGCAGTGCCAAATTCAGATGAACCCTGTAGATCTCATAATGAAATTTTAATTATATTGAATAAAATAAATGGTTGGTAGCACTCCAAAGAAAAACGAAAGTGTCTGGCTGGGTTTAAAACTAACGAGGAGAAAAATAGAATTGCAGAAAGAATGATTAATAATTCAAAGAAGTTAATTCTTCTGTTTTGATCACTCTGAGAGTCTGAGCTACCATCTTGAGACCACAGATCTCAGAATATGGCTCCCATGGAGAACCTAATGGGTTTCTTAGTGACTGCGCCAAACTTGGTCAAGTAGTAACAGTCTGAATCCCCTCTCAATAAGTTATATCAAAAGGAAACACATTCCTCCCATAGACATCACATTGTTTCTCCCTTTTGCTTTCTCTCCTAATTACTGATAATAAAGAGTGCATCTCTTAATAATATCCTATGAAATACAATCCCAGAAACATAGTACTGGGTTAAATCAATAGCAGTGGATTTGATTTGGCCAATAGGCAAGGGTTTTTGTAGGTGTTGTCAAGTTGGTTCCAACTCACAATTGAGAAATGGGCTTTAAAAAGTAGAGCTGATGAAAATTTATTCATACATCAATTTAATCATAGGTATCTTTCAATAGATAATTGTGTTAGTCTGGGTATATTAGAGAAACGAATCCACAGAAACTCATGTATAAGAGAGTTTTATTTAAAGGTTAAGTACACATCAAGAAAATATCCCAACACAGTGCTGCCCAAGCCCACAAGTCCAACATTAACCCATTGTCCGACACCAATCCACAAAGTCCTCCTCCATCTCACAAAACAGACTCACTGATGCCGACTGCAGGAGGAAAGCCAAATCAGTGAATGTGTAAGCATCTCAGTGCTGGCAGGGGTCTCCACGGCTGCTCCAGCACCCAGGGCTGCATCAGGGTAGGTCCATGGGGCTTCTCCTCAGGGATGTCTTGCAGGAAGTGAGCCTTGCCAGCTGAAGCAGGGAACTGGCTAAGTAGGTGCAACCTGGTCCGACCATCAGAAAGCAAGAGACCTGAGAACTAGAAAGGTGAGGCTCACTGAGCCATTTATCTCTCCACCCTTCAATTAACCTAATGTGTTTATCGGCCAGGTTGGCACAATAAACTAACTACCTCAATAATATACTTCAAAATATAATTTTGTGTGTATCCATACTACAAATAAGGTAAATGTGTAACCCAAATATTATTAGGAAACTAATATACTGTCAGTTTAAATATAAAAAGTAGAATTCAGATAAACTAAGTTAAAATCCTGGAAATGACAACCTTCCCTGGAGACATATTAAAATGAAGAAAAGGTTTTATAATTGATGAAGAGATATAGAATGTCATCACATCCTAGAATATTAAAATATCACAATAAAGTGTTAAATATGTATGCTCCTATCATGTCTAGACATTGTCTGTGATGAGTAGCTAATCCTAGGTTACTTGTTTTCTTTTAAAATGATCTCATAAATGAAATGAAATGTTCTGAAATGCGTATTCTTTGCAATGCTATCCATCATTTGTTCTGATCCACAGAGTTGGCTGCTTGTCATAGTCCATGAAGCACCTGCAAACATCTTTCTGTTACTCTCTGCTTTTGGCTAAGATTCATCTGATATCAGTAATGGCATCCCTCATACCATGAGCTCTTCTGAATCTGCCTTGATTTTCCAGTGGGTACCTGTTGATGTACAGCTGCAACTGCATTTGAATTCTCTCTAGCAAACTTTTACTTGTATGGGATAGAGATGATATTGCTTATAATCCTTGCATTCTGTTGGAGCACATTTCTTTAGAATGGGTACAGGCATGGATCTCTTTGAGTCAGTTGGTCAGGTTGATCTCTTTCCAATTTACTTTTTAACATAGATGAATGAGCACCTCTAGTGCTTCATCTGTTTGTTGGAACAAGTATTTCATCAATCCCTGGAGCCTGTTTTTTCTTCAGTGTCTTCGTGAAATGTGGACTTCTTCCTTCAACATCATCAGTTATTTATCTCCTGAAACGGTTCTCAATTGTCACTCAAGAAATATTTTTTCATCAGAACAACTGTTCATCAGAACAAGGGATACTGCATGGTTTAAAATCAGAAAGAATGTGTGTCAGGGTTGTATCCTTTCACACTATGGGTGCCTATTCAGTCTATACGCTGAGTAAATAATCTAGGAGTTGGACAACATGCAACAATGAAGATGTAGAATGAAGACCAGTGGAAGATTCATTATCAACCGGAAATATGCAGATGACACAAACGTGTTTGTGGAAAATGAAGAGTACCCAAAGAACAAACTGATGAAGATAAAAATGACAACCTTTCATATCACCATAAAGGAAACAAAAATCCTCACAGTAGGGCCACTAGGCAATATCATGATAAATGGAGAGAAGATGGAAGTTGAGAAGGATTTCATTTCCCATGAAGTCACAATCAACACCCATGGAAGCAACTGGCAATAAATTGAATGGTGCATTGCATTTAATAAATCATCTGCAAAAGACCTCCTAAAAGTATTAAAAAACAAAAGATGTCACTTTGAAGACTGTGTGTCTCATCCAATCAATAATAAATTTAATCACCTCATATGTTTGCAAAAAGTGTATGATCAATAAAGATTACATTTGAATTGTGGTATTGGCAAATAATGGAAAATAAACCCTGGAAACCCAGGGTTGTGAACAAATCAGTCCTAGAAGAAGTACAGCCAGAACTCCCCATTGGAGCAGGGCTGGAGAGACTTGATCTTTCGTCCTTTGGGCATTGCTCTGGAGTCACCAGTCCCTGGAAAAGGACCTGATGCTTGGTCAAGTGGAGGGTCAGTGACCAAGAAGCCCTTCTACAAGATGGACTGACACAGGGATGAAAAGAATGAGATGAAATATACTAACACTGGCACAGCACTGATCATTATTATATTTTTGTCCTGCATTGGATTGCTCTGTATTCAGACCAAATAAGTATAATGAAATGATACCTGATACTTCCATAATGAATGATTATCTGGCTAATGATAATTAACCAAACCCTTGTAATAATCTTGAAAATCCCCTAGTAGTCTTATTATCTCTTCATTTTATACATAGAAAACCCTCGTCTGGTAAGTAACAGAGCAGAATTCACACCAAATTGATCTCATTGGTCCCAAACGAAAACAAACCGAAAAGACAAACTCCCTGCCATAGAGTGGATTCTGATTCCTAGCGACCCTGTGAGACAGGGTAGGACTGTCTTTGAGGGTTTCTGAGACCACAGCTCTTTAAAGGAGGAGAAACCTCAGCTTTCTCCCCAGTAATTGCTCCCAGTGTTTCTATAATCTGCACTAAACCAGCAACTCTATTGCCTCATCTCTATAGAAATCTCATTTTTCCCCTCTTGGATGTGCATATATTTTCTGCTTTTTTTCCACTCATAGTAACATAAGCATAACTTGTGAACTACCAAACACATTTTTCATCATTATTACATCTATCCTTTAAAAATAATCAATCCTTCTTTTTGGTGATATTTTAATATAAAAGTTATTTGGAAAGAGCCCATATTGACTCTCATATTTAATTCTCACCTTCCTTTCATAAACCTGGCAGTGCTTTTCAGGAAGCAGGTCTTATATAATTTGAGGTAGCTTTTGTTAGCAGAGGAAGTGAATGAAGGCATGTGCTGTACAATGAATCCATTTGATTGGACTCTTCCAGTTATAGTCTGTCGTTCTCATCAAGTGACTGGGTAGGATGCTACCAGCAGGCTGTATAGGGCACTCACATTGGTTAGTTCTGACATCCTGCTGTGTTTTGTATGAACCATCTCAGAAGCAAGAATGGCAGATCTCACTAGCATCAAGAAAGACGAATCACGATTGAAGTGTGCCCGTTAGACCCCGAGATCTCGATGCTGAACCTCTTCAGTCCAAGAGAAAGAAGACTTGCATCCGAGAAGTTGTGAGGAAGTGAGGAAGAAGTGGCGGATGCAGAGGCCAAGAAGCAAGAACACAAAAAAGGGCAGAGGGGCTAGTTTGTCCACCTAGGGATCCAAGAAAGCCTGGCTGGTGGACTGGGGCGCTTCCAGACACTAAATTGAGAAGCTCATTTTGCTGAGCCCTGGTGCTCAGGCTGGCCATCTGTAGACTGAGGTTTATGGCCAAAGGAGCATTGATCAGCTCCACTAAGACAGTTTTGTCACATTGCCCAAACAGGGCAGAGACCAGGGGACTATGTGGCTGAGAGGTTGAGGACAAGAAAGAGGCACACTTGCAAATACAGATTTTTAAAAGGTGCAGTTTTACTTGAAAGAATTGTATCTTGAGCATTTGTGAATCTGAATTGTACTATATTACCTTCTCTAGTAAACCACATAATCATGAGCCTTATCTGTGTTCTGTATGGCCATTGCAACCGAAGCTAGAACGCAGCTGAGCTGTAGCATCCCAGGGAAGGGAGGATTGGTGTTAGCATTGGTAGAGAAAGGTAGAGGCAAGTTTAGCCTATGCCTCATAGGAATCAGCAAAGGGTTAACGATGATGGTGATTTTCCTCTTACCCCCTTATAAAGGAAAAGGAGTTCAGATACTGTCTTCATATCATTGTAATAGCATTGTAAATGTTATCTTTCATTTTCTCTTACATCTCATGCCCAATTCATAAGAATAATAGCGATTCTATTTTCAAACTTTATCCACAAAGCAACTATTTACCACCACCACTACTGCTGTTTTCTGACTCAAGCCTCCACCAAATCCCAGCTTGGGTTCTGATAATTTTCCAATTGATCTTGCTGTTTCTGCCTCACCTTCTAAGAACACAGCTTCAATGTAGCAGGCAGTGCAATCATGTAAAAACACCAGCCAGATACTGTCCTTTGTCTCTTTAAGCTCTAATTGCTCCCAGTGATTTACAACATTGTAAGTGGTCTTCCACTTATTCTCCCTGAATTCATCTCTTAGCACACTCCTCTTCACGCTGCACTGGTCCCACGTGGTAATCTTATACATAGCAGGGATGCCCCTGTCTGACAACCTTTGCAGTGGCTCTTTTCGCTACATGGATCATTCTTCTGCCAGATAGATATGTGTATGTCTACCTGATCTATTCAAGCACTTCCTCAAATGGCATCTCATCAAGGACTACATGTTTCAGAATTATGAAATTTCCCCTTTTCTTGGTAGTACTTCTATATATTTTCCCTATTAACAATTGTTTTTTTTTTGTACTTATTGATTACTGTCTGTCTCCTCTGTCTCTAAACTAAAATATTGTATTCATTTCTTAATTCCAACTTCTTAGAACCTAGCACAGAGTAGTTAATAATTTATTTAATAGGTTTATTTAATGTGTTTATCTTAAAAGTAGTAACATTTAATTAGTGTTTACTTGTTCTTGGATGATGTTGAAATACCTTAACTGTATGAGTTAATTTACTATTCAAGGCGAACCCATAAATGTCAGAAGTATGCTTACTTAGTACACAGATAATAAAACAGAGGCATAAATGTCTACCAACCAATCATGATCATTAACTGAGTTTCGGTCTCAAATGTTGACTGCAGATAAAAAGAAGAAAAGCTAGAAAGACAATTACTATCCATCTTTTAAATACTTCTGAGTTTAAGGTCAGAAAAACGTCCATTTAACAACGTACTTTGATTCATGAAAATGTGCTAATACTTGTCTAAATATCGAAAGTAAATAATTACTGTATATACTCTAAAGAAAATATTTATTCTAATTCTAGCTCGTCCACTAACTTGTTCCATAGACGTGTCCCAAGACTGATTTAGCCCTGGCCATTAAATGACATGAAGATACCAGGTACAATAGGAAGTTAAAAGAAACATGTTCTGCTATTTGGCACCTAGTAAATGCCTTAAAATACTTAGCAGATGTAAATTAACTCTTTAATCTGCTTTGTCAGTAGATGTAAGAAGCTAAAAATTACAAAAATTATTTTAGAAGCATTTTCAGTTTTTCACATACTCATATATGCTATCTAATTTTATCACCATACTCACTTTGTGAGAAAGGTATTGCACACATTATTACTCTCATTTTACAGGGAAGGGATTTAGGTTCACAAGGCTTAAATGTGCTCATTTGTTTTGTTTTTAAGGCCACTCCATTCACAGAGCTAAGATGCAAACTCGGTATTTCTTCCACCAAACCAAGCTCACTGAGACTCTTGGAAAGTATTCTGAGCTACACAACCAGATGACTCACCAAAAGTTATAGATGGAATATCCTGAAAGTGATGATTTTGAAACCCAGAACCATGCCTCTTTAGCAAATATTTATTGACAGAACGAAGCTAGGAATAAAGACCTGCATGGAGAGGTGATCTGGGTACCTTCGATAGTTTCTCAATGGTGGTAGAAATGAGAGTGATGGGGGCTGTGTACATGGGAGGTGGGAGTGAAGGTTTAATTGTGTGTGTCAGGGTATTTGGCTGCGCTAAGGAATTTACTGACTCTGAACATTCTCAATCTGTCCTCCTGACTATTTGCCAGGTCTGAGTGCAATTAGAGAAGGAAGCTCTGTTTCTTTATTTGCGTTCATAAATAGCACAGGACTCAGGAGAAACAGATTTCTGCTGCAGTCGCAGGCAAAACTACTGCTTGAGCAATGTCAAAGTTTTTATTTTGGAATATTGGGAGATAATTCTTATTCGGAAACAATCTCATTCTTTAGAACACTGGATACATCTACATTTTCCGTCTATCTATCTAAGATTTCATCAACATATTGTCACTGAGCGAGCATTTTCAACACATTGCTTATCTGACTATATGCGTGCGCAGCCAGAGGATGGAATCAGCCTTCTCCCTTTGCAAAGAGGAATAAAGTCCTGATGATGAAGAGATCTGAAGCATCGTTATCCAAATTGTGCACCATGCATTTTTTGCATCATCAAAGCATCCCTTTTGTGGAAAAAGAATAGAAAAACAAAAAATGATATCATTTTGTGTGTTGGCTCGTTTACATCGACTATGAGAAAGATGATTACGATGCACTTTCCCTATCATTCAAGTACCGTTTTCATTTTATGTGCTGTGTATTATGGCTTGGGGTCCCTGAAGAGGGCACGCAATACACTCAGCTGCTAACTGCAAGGTAGGACTCTCGAGTCCATCCGGAGTCATCACGGAGGAAACGTCTGGTGATCTGCTTCTGAAAAATCAGCTATTGACACATCTGGTGGAGCACAGTTCTCCCCTAACACGTGTGGGATCACCATGAATCAGAAGCAACCCCAAGGCAACTAACTGTTCAGTTGCTTGTTAGGGGTTTTCCATTCTGCTAAGGTCATCGAAAGTTAGAATTTGCAAGGATAGAAAAAACAAAGTGAAACTAAACACACGTGTTCCCCCCCTTTTCACCTGTGGAGTTAGTGAGAAAGGCATGTCACAGAGGGGTGCCTGCAACCGGACTGCTGGCTCAGTTATGTCCCTAAAAATGAGACGCAAGGACTCCCCTTCTAGTCAGTATTTAAGTCAGGCTTACCACTGATTAAGATGGGAAGACAGCTTGTTAAGTGCGGCAATGCAGGGAGTCCCTCCCATCACTCCTCACCTCTTACCTGTTGTCAGTTTGAGACTTAAGAGTGGAGGGGTGGAGGTTAGCCTGTCAATCAGGTTGCAGCTTGATGACCTCATTGGGAGGCGCTAAGGAGATGAATAACTTCTTAGAGGTGGGACACACACTGGGTCCCTGGGAGACATTTCCGTGGACATGACACATGGAGCTACACTGGAGCTCTGGAGCTGGAGGAGCCACGTGGAGACCCCTGCCAGCACTGAAATGCTCACACTGCCACTGGATCCACAAGAACTTCCACACACTGGCCTGTGATCTTCCTGCATTCGGCATCATTGCATGTGTTTCATGAGTCTGAAGAGGACTTTATAAATTGGTATCAGACATATGGGCTAATATCAGACTTATGGACTTGATCTGGACTGGGTTGAGATATTTTCTCAATATTCAATTGCTCTTGTATATAAAGCTCTCTCTTATACACATATGAGTGTCTATGAATTTGTTCTCTAGTCTACCCAGACAAACACATTTGTATTAGAACCGCATGATGTGCATCAAACTGCACATGCTTCTTTTTAGAAGCTCTGATTTCCCTTAATACTATTCGTCGATAGAGCTCAAAGTATTGGCACCATCATGAGTCATTTTAATGTGCAGTCTGTGATCTGCCCTTGAAACATTCTCCACAAGATTTTAAAAATATCACACAAACCTACTTTGTCAATTCCTTCAGGAAAACAGTGGGCCATTTAACAGAGCTTACAAAATACTTGGTCTACTGTGTATGGCCCAATGTTAGGAGCTCATAAGTCCTTACTTCAAACTTTCTAATAAGAAGAATCGATGAGGAAAACAGCTTTTATCTTGGATGGTATAAATTCCACATTACTCTTTTCCCAAGTTATTACAGGATGCTTAGGGAAGACCCAACAACAATGAGGAGCAAGCCCACGTTGCCTGGAGCAGAACGTTCTTAACTTGGGAGGCAAGGACACCTTGGAGCATCCTGGAATGGGTGTCATGTGGTCCCTGAACCTGAGTTGTCATCAGACTTTACTTGTACCTCTCCTCTTTGAGAATGGCATGTCAGAGGTATCTGCCTCCCCTACCAACTCCAAGGGAGAGGAGAAACGATATCTTTAACAGCCCAAGGTTGATTTCTCCAAGCCCCAAACTTTACCAATACTGATTCCAACTGTTCTTCCAATGTGCTCTCTACTTCCATGCTGGGAACAATAACTTCTTCCAGTGACCACACAGAACTCAGACGGTATTCATGATTATGAGACAATAGTAATGATGATGAGGTTTATTAGGGAAGTAACAGTAGCCAGGAGCAGAAACAAGTCGGGATGCAGTTCTTCATTCAGGACAGCCTCTTCAAAAAGGACCTGCAGGAACCTCTTTCTCTGACCCTTGGTATCTCAACCTCACAACTCCTTGCCCTCTGCCACACTGAAACAAGTGTTACAATTTTTCAGCTCTGTCAGTAAAGTTTCAGAGGTACCCAACTCCGCCAGTAAGCCCCATACTGGGGGCACTTGGTTCTAGCTCCATAGGCTGGCAAACTTAGCTCCACCAAGTGCCCAGACGCACCTCCTGTGCCAGCAAGCATCCTTCTAGAAGCTACTCAGCATCCGTGCTCCATATGCTTGGAAGCCCAACACTGTCTTGTGGTAGTCAGTTCATTTGACTGTCTCTGCTGACGTCATTTCTCCACGATTGCTTCTCCCCAGCTGCTGTTTCCGGGTTCCCATCTCTGTCTCCTGGATGAAGAAGGTTTTCAGTGCAGGGATACCAAGTCCAGAAGATTACTCCTGACTTTTCTTTCTCAGTGATTGTGACATTCTCCTTACTGCCTCGGGTATTTTAAGCCTAGTGGGATGGCAAAACTGAGCAAACCCCAGTTAGGGTTCCTTGCCCCTTATGCACATATACCCACAAAGGTGGCATGCATTTTATTTACCTAATACCTTTGGTGAGCATAGTTCTGCCAAATCATTTGGTGGGAGTTACAAAGACGAGAGCTAGGAGAGCCATATCCAGTAATCACTGCATAACATTCGTGCACATTGTTTTCTGAAGTCTATGGTTTGAATGAAATCTTAAGGAATACAGTGACTCTAAAAAATGTTCTAAACCATTGCCTAACTCCTACTTTCAGGGCATAAAATACATTTATAGAAACCACAGGAAATTCAGAATGAGAGAAAAACAACTATTAGTAAGAGCAAGAATAGGTGTTCTGACACTTTAGACATTCCCATGTATTTCTTCACAACTACACAGATGAGGGACACAAGGTTAAACTTGCCACTGATTTGTGTAGGTGAAGAATGTTGACAAGACAAAAAACAATTACATATATATATATCACAGTAAAAATATTAAAATTTTTCAAGAAAAGTTGAAAAAAAGAGTAAAAAGGAGAAAAGTTGAATTCATTTGAAAGAAAATATTAAGTTCATTTGAGAAGCATAAGTGGTAACTATATGCATAGTACTTTCCAAAATAATACATCAGAGAGAAGGGAACATTAGATCACTGTTTCTATCCTTAATTTACTGTTCAGTCCAAGAGACAAGAGTGAATGCTGAGAAACATTTAGCTGCAAACATAACATAAAATATATTTATGTGATATAATACATACACAAAATGATCAAGCTATGCACATGCACACACACACACCAAGGGTCTGTCAAACAGTATTGGTAGTAGAATTGTAGTGCATACATGTATAGGTCTACTTCAAAAAAATGTTAATCTTGTCACTTCCATCAGTGAATGGCTACAGATAATTTGTCTCAGTAAAACACTTAGCCTGGTTAGGCTTCATTAAAACAAACTATGTTAGTCTGGGTACTTTAGAGAAACAAATCCAAAGAAGCTCATATGTATAAGAGAGAGTTTTATATAAAGGGTAAGTGCACATCAAGGAAACGTCCCAACCCAGTGCTGCCCAAGCCCACAAGTCCAACATTAGCCCATATGTCCAACACCAATCCACAAAGTCCTCCTCCATCTCACAAAACACACAGTGACGCCGACTGCAGGAGGAAAGCCAAGTCAGTGAGCGTTTAAACGTCTCAGCACTGGCAGGGGCCTCCACAAGGATGCTCCAGTACCCAGGGCTGCATCAGGGTAGGTCCATGCAACTTCTTCTCTGGGATGTCTTGCAGGAAGTGAGCTTTGCAAGCTGAAGCAGGGAACTGCTAAGGCAGCTGCACCCTGGTCTGACCATCAGAAAGCAAGAGACCCAAGAACTAGAAAGGCGAGATTCACAGAGCCATTTATCTCTCTGCCCTTCAATTAACCCCACATGTGGTTTATCGGCCAAGTTGGCACAATAAACTAACTACCTCAATCCACCCCTTGCCAACTTGGCACATGTACATAATTATTTAGCCTCATGGTTGCAATTAAGTGACACCTTAATCCTCCTTGACATCTATGTGAATAGCAAAGGTAAAATTCGAATATTTTACCTTCTAGTCTGTCAGTTGGAACCCTGCTGGTGTTATGCATAACACAAATTTGCTATGCATATGGATAACACAAATGTTGTATATATATATATGACACATATAACACAAATGTGTTGTGCACTGCACTGTGATCCACATGGTCTGCAGTTGCAAACCACCAGCAGCTCCTTGGAAAAAAGGTTGGGATTACTACTGCCCCAAATAGTCACAGTCTTGGAAACCCACGGGGTGGGGGTGGGGGCAGTAGGAGTTTGCTCTGAGTCAGCATGGACTGGATGGCCCTAAGTTTGGTTGGTCTGAGTCAATCCGTTAAGGAGCCCGGTAGCTTAGAGATTACATGGTAGGTTGCAATCTACAATGTCAGATGGGACTTTCTTCTCCCAAGAAGAGTTTAAAAGACTCAGAAACCCACAGGGCCTGTTCTACCTTGTCCTAGGGGATTGTTATGGGTCCACCTGGGCTTGATGGCTGTGAGAAAGTCTGTCAATTCAGGTGTTCATAGAAACTAAGTAGCTTTGATTCCAGCCATCGCCATGATATTGAACCTATCTATTTTTAATTCTAATTAAAATTAAGATTTAGAAATGGAACATTCTCTTTGAGAACGTGAGATTTGAACAAAGGTAGGTAGTAGACAGGTAGGTATTTGGAGGAAGAATCTTCCAGGAAGCAGGAACAGAACACGGGAGTAAGCGCCATTGGAGTGGGAGATAAGGTCAGAGAGATTGCAAGAGGCAGAAGGGATTTTTACGATCCACACAATTAAATGCTTGGCTTAGTCAATAAATACAAGTGACATCTTTCTGGAATTCTCTGCTTTCAGGCAAGATCCATCTGACATCAGCCATGATATCCCCTTTTCCACATCCCCATCTAAAACCACTGTTGGATGATCTTTAGCAAAAATTTACTTTCATGTGATATCAATTACATTGTCCTATAATTTGTACCTTTTGGTGGGTCGTCTTTATCGGAATGGATACAAAGATGGACCTTTTCTAGTCATGTGGCCAGGTCTCTGTCTTCCAGATTGCTTGGCATAGATGAGTGAGTGCTTCCAGGGCTCCATCACTTTGTTGAAACTTTTCAATGGGCATCTGTCACTTCTTGGAGCCTTGTTTTTGCCTCATGCTTTCAGTGCAGCTTGAAGGGCTTTCAGAATGATCAGTTCTTGAACACACACTACCCCCCAGAATAATGGAATGTTGGCAAGTCCTTTTCAGTACAAAGACTGCATAACTTCCCCATCTTCTTTTTTTTTTTTAATTGGGACTCTTACAGTTCTTATCACAATCCATACATATATCCATGTGTCAACCACATCTGTACATATGTTGCCATCATCATTTTCAAAACATTTTTTTCTACTTGAGGCCTGGGTATCAGCTTTTTTTTTTTCCTCCCTCACCCACTCTCTCTCCCTCATGAACCCTTGACAATTTATACATTTTTTTTTCATATCTTACACTGACCACTATCTCCCTTCATCCACTTTTCTGTTGTCCGTCTCCCCAGGAGGGGGTTATATGTCAATCATTTTGATTGGTTCCCCCTTACTACCCCCACTTCCCTTACCCTCCTAGTATCACTGTTATCATTACTGTTACTGAGGGGTTTATCTGTCCTGGATTCCCTATGTTGTGAGCCCTTATCTGTACCAGTTTATATGCTCTGGTCTAGCCAGATTTTTAAGGCAGAATTGGGGTCATGATAGTGGTGGTCGGGGGAGCATTAAAGAACTAGCGGAAAGTTGTGTGTTTTATCGGTGCTATACTACGCCATGACTGGCTTATCTCTTCCTTGTGGCCCTTCTAACAGGGGATGTCCACTAGCTTTAGTGTGTAAATTTGAATAATAGTTGTATTAACTGGATTTCCTTGGATACATGTTGAAATTATCTCACCACAAACAGCACTGTATTTCAAGCTAGGTCTTGAAATTATCTCTTTGATGGTGAAGGTGACACCATTTCTCTTGAAATTATCATTCCCAACATAGTAAATCATATGATTGACTGTTTCATAATTGCCAACACCAATCTAATTCAGCTCACTAGTGCCTAAGATATCAATATTTATG
>NW_022111306.1:2233759-2236238 GCF_000313985.2 Echinops telfairi
CCAATCTGTTCTTGAGATGTTCTTGGAATTCAGGGGGATATGCTCAGGCTCATATCCTGGCTCTCATAGACTTGTTTTAAATGTCTTCGGTTTCAATCTGAACTTACAGGTGAGCAAATGATCATCTGTTCCAACGTTGTTCGCTGGCCTCATTTTAGCTGCTGATATTCAGCTTCTTCATGATCTCTGTGCAAAAATGTAGTCAGTTTGATTTCTGTGTGTTCCAGCTGGAGAAATTCATGTGGATTGTCACCTTGTGTGCTGTTAAAAAGAGCGTTTGAGATGAAGAAGTCATTGGTCTTGCAAAATTTTATCATGCAAACCCCATCTTAACTTCTATGACTAAGAGCATATTTTCTAACAACTTTTCCATCCTCTTTGTTTCCAATTTTTGTATGCCAATCACCGATAATTATCAATGCATCTTAATTAAATTTTTGCCCAATTTCAAACTGAAGATATTGGTAGAATTATTCAATTTCTGTAGCACTAGCTTTAGGGATTGATGTATACATTTGAATAATAGTGTTGCATCTTTTTAAAAATAATAGTTCTATCGACTGAATTTCATTGCCCAAAGAAAGACACAGTCTTATCACAGATACCATTGTACTTCAGATAGTTTTTGAAATGTCCTTTTTGATGATGACTATGACAACCTTCTTGTTGAATCTGTCATTCCTGGTTTAGTAAGCCATAAGATTGCCTGATTGAAAATGGTCAGTCTTTATGGGAGCAGAAAGTTTCCTCTTTCCCCTGTGGCGTGTTGGTGATTTACAATTACCGAGCTGTGGTTAGCAGCCTGAAGTATTATCCATGATGTCAGCAGTGTGTATAAACACACACACACACACACACACACACACACACAGTTGTTGTAGTTGCTATTAGGTACCACCAAGTTGCTCCTCAGTCAGAGTGGCCTTATATGCAACATCACTTGATCCCGAGTCATTCTCAAAAGCCCTGATGTATTCGAGCCTATGTTGCAACACTTTATCAATTCATTTTTCTGAGAGTCTTCCTTTTTTCCCCTCTGACCTTCTCCTTTACCAGGCATGATATCCTTCTCCAGAAACTGGTCCTTTCTGACAACATGCCTGAAGGATGGACATGAGGTCAAGTCTGTGCCCATCCTTGCTTCCAAGGAGTGTTCTCATGGTACACTACTGACAGCTCCTCATGTATTCCGTATTCTTCATCCTCACCATCACTCAGAGATACTAATTCTTCTTGGGCTTTCCTTATCTACTGCTCATCTTTTGTATGCTCATGAGGTGATGTAAAATACTATGATTGAGTTCAGCCACACTTTATGCCTCATTTTTCCTTTTTTTTTTTTTAAAGAAAAGCACTTTAAGGAGGCCCTTTATGAAAACATTGCCTAATATGCTATTTCATTTGAATTCTTGACTGCTGCTCCCATTAGTATTGATTGTGCATCCAAGTAAAATGAAAATTTTGACAACTTCAAAGTTTTCTTCACTTACCACGAGGCTGCTTATTCGTTCGCCCGTAGATATTTTCATTTTCCTTGTGTTGAAATATAATCTTTACTGAAATTGCAGGTTGTTTATCATCACCAGTAAGTGCCTCACGCTCTGTCCCCTTCAGAAACCATGGCTGTGTCATCTGCATGTGATAGGCTGTTGTGGAGCTTCTCTCCAAATCTGATGCCACGCTCTTCTTTACGTAGTCCAGCTTCTCTGATCATTTGCTCAGCATACAGATTAAATAAGGATGATGAAACATATAATTGGCACACACCTTTCCTGATTTTAGACTGCACAGTATTCTCTTCATATGTTTGCACAACTGTGTCTTGATCCATGAACAGATTCCGCATGAGCACAATGACATGTTCTGGAATTACTGGCTGTGCAAGACATTTGACTGTGGGGTACTAACTGCTCTCTCCAGACAGATCAGTGATCTGTCTGGGGGACCCCCCAGAAGCAGACAAGGAATCCAAGCAAGGAGGAAGGTGAAGGGCTAGAGAAAGGTGCCCAATATCTCTGTTGTAAAAGTGGCCACACTTCCAAGGAGTTTTCATCAGGCTGAGACGTGATTAATAGGTTGGACTCCACCTTTACTCAGGTTCAGATTGGCATAAAAATCTAACCCTCACAGAGGACAAGTAGCAGGAGCAGAGACAATGTTGTACTAGTCAAGTTAACAGAGAGAGCATAATCAAGTATGTGAGTCATGGCAGTGAACTTCCTGGTCCACAGAATAGTTATATTTATTCTATAGCTGTATTACTTATGCCAAATGAAGGCTTGCTTTTATATCTTATGTTTAGATAAGGGCACTTTTACAAAGAAAGACAACATCCTGCGTGGGGAAACTATGAGCTACTGGAGACAGCAGTGTAACACTTGGACATTTCACATAAAGCTTCTTATTGGTTAGGTAAACACTATCTTGAAACTTGCAGAAAGATCTGAGGCAGACTGGAATGTTTTCACAAAGAATAGCA
>NW_022111306.1:2236575-2238668 GCF_000313985.2 Echinops telfairi
ACCTGCATAATAGATTTTTGTTCAGGTAATTAAATATGACAGCTGGAGTTTTGACTCCTATTGACATGTTTAGGAAGGGAAAGGAAAATGATCCTTGACCAGCACGCTGGAATCCCAGTGGGGGTAAAGTGGTTTTTCACAGGCATAGTGATTAATCTGAGCTCAGAAGAGCTCTTAAGCCTCTCAGATCCCTGAACCCTTCATAATTTCATGTCTCAAAGTGTTCCACTCTAGAGTTTACAAACAACACGACCTTGTAATAAGTATGATAAATCAGAATTAATTCAAAAATAACTTCCAAAGGATTCAGAACACTGGCTCAAATAGTAAAACTGGTTGAATAAGCAAAAGTTGGTTCTATGTACCAATCTCTCAGATAGGGATGGGAATTCTTTTTATTTATTTATTTTTTGCAGTTACAGGAGAGAAAGGTAAAACAAGGTCTTGGGGTTTCTTCCCCATTTCTTTCCTCTTGCATGCGTTCGTCCTTTTTGGCATTTAGGTTCCAGTTTTATTTGCATAGCTAGTTAGATGGTAACGTCAAAACATCAATTAGTTCAACTCAGATATCTGGGCAGAATGGTGCCACACCAGTTTAAAACTGCCTATTGTGTCATCACATACCAAACCAAACTAAACCCACTACCATCAAGTTTATTCCAAATCATAGTGACCCTATAGAGCAAGAACTGGGTCCTAGGGTTTTGGAGGCTGTAAATCCTTTTCAGAGCAGACTCCCTGGCCTTTCTTTGGCTAAGAGGCTGATGGGCTGGAAATGTTGTCCTGGTGGTTAGCAGTTTAATATGTAATGAACTACATCAGCATGTGTCTCTATATGACCCAGGGAAGATTAAATGACTTTGCCCTGTTATCATTAAATGCCACTTTATTTTAATTATATATAATTTAATTGGGACTATTTTGGTGCAGGGAAGATCTTTCACTTGCCTTCTGATGAGTATGATTTAACCTGTCAATTCTTAAACATCAAAGTGCATCAAACAGAAAAGAATTGGCTGCTTTAGTTCAGTCTTTAACTGAGTCAGATAAAAAAGAGATTGTGAACATGAAATACATAAAAAGTTTTTTTTAATTTCAAAATTGAAGAGAATTTTTCAAATGGAATTTATTTTGTAAATATAGTCCTTATTATTTATTTAAAAAAATAGAGAAAAACTTGGTAAATAACAGAGGCAATGACGAGAAGTTCACATGTTAATGTACTCATCATTGCCTCTGCTTTTAGCTGTTTCCCATAAGTCCAGCATTCCCATATGAAAGTCCAAACCATTCTCATACTAATGTTTGCAATTGGTGAAAATTATTTGTATGACTATCTGCTGGTATTGCAATGCCTCTGTGTAGAGAGTTGGACATAATCCTCAGAGGATCGCATGCTTGGGAGACCTGTGAAAGTGAGCACTCCCGATTCCACAGTGCAGATGTATTTTGAAATTTTTGTCTCTGCATGTTTCTTTTAAAGAAGACAATGGAATTTGAATGCCCATGAATAAGGGAAATATAAGCAAGATTCAATATCATGTGTGATAAAAACATCAATATTTAAATAAACTAACCATCAAAAAATGTACAAAGTGACATCATTCATGAAATATAAATTGTTGCTGCACAAATAATATACTATTCAGTTCTGATATGCAGAAAATACAGGTGAGTTAAGTAAGATCTCGCCCTTAAGACTAACTCTTTCAAAAGGGATGCAAAGATTTTCCTATCAAATAAATGTATGATTATAATCCAGTGTTATGGGTTCTATAAAGTAATCAAGTAATGACATCTGTGGGTAGCTTGGCTTTAAGATTATTGTGTGTTTTGAATAATGCAAAACCTACTTGTCCAACTTGGCAGTATTGCTTTCCCTCCAGGAGAGAAAAGGTAGGAGGAGTGCATTTAATATTCCTAGGAAATGGAATTGAAATATAATGGAATGATCATAACACAATCTTGTATAACAGCAAATGAATAGTCTTCTTCCTCTCCCCACTTTAGCTGAGATGTGGTCTCCTCTGTCAAAGTGTTTTTGTTTTTAAGTTATTAATTGGGATTTAATACATATATCATTCCATAGTTCA
>NW_022111306.1:2239836-2241993 GCF_000313985.2 Echinops telfairi
AATAAAATGAAATGTCACTGTATTGCTGGAATAATACATATCCTAATACAGCATATAGATCATTGAAGTAGCAAGACCTTTTTTTAATCCACCAACCAACAGGACACCATCTTGGTACAGCTGTCTTTGGCTTCCTCAGACACCATATATTTCCCAAATTAAGTCCTCAAGTTACAAGTGTGTCTAAGGTCAAGTCCAGCTCACCCAGTGGAGCTCCTGCATGGGGTCTCACGATGCAGCCTCTGGAGCATGCAGTGCGCCCCAGAGGTCCAGGATTCAGTGTTCCACTGTTCCACAGCACCTGGCCTGGGTCCCTGGGATACCCCCGACACATGAGTTCAATGTTGCTCACCTGCTGCATGCCACCAAAGACACTCCCACCTAATTACCCCAAAAGCATCATCAGGAACTCCTCTTCAGACCTGGATATCAGACCTCTCTCCCCTCCCACCAATAGGCATGTAGCTGTGCTCCCCCAAGCATGACCATTCCCTCCTCTCCCCTCTCCTGTGCTGCCCCTCCTATTAGTAAGCTTCATCCCTCTGACAGGGCCACCTCCCTGTCTGGGGACCTCACCCCAGATCCACATGACAGCCACTTAGCAGACAGCATCCTTTGCCACCCCACCCCCCATTTGATCCTAGCTGAATTGAGGTGCCTCCAGGCCAGGTGACGTACACTATACTTAGATAGAGTGGGTGGTGTACGGTTCTTTGGCACTGGTCAGACTCTCTATCAGGCTGTCTGGCCCCCCAGAGACGGGATAGGAAGTCCTACAGTCTTGAGCTTGTGCCCATTCTGCTGTTTGTTCCCACGCAGTGGACTCAGACGGTATTTGTCCTTCTGTGCTTGACTGACTTCACACAGCATAATGTCTTCCAGATCCCTCCATGAGTTGAGGTGTTTCATGGATTCATCACTGTTTTTTTAGAGATGGGTAGTATTCCATTGTGTGTATGTATTAGAGCTTTTTCATCCACTCTTCCACTGATGGGAATGTAGGCTGTTTCCAGCTCCTTGCTATTATGAACTATTCTGCGATGAACATGGGGGAGCAAATGTCTGTTTGTGATGTGTTTCTTGTTTCTTTGGGGTATAAACCCAGTAATGGTATTTGCTGGATCATATGGTAATCCAATTGCTATTTGTATCACGATATCACCTTCCACCGTGGTTGTACGTGTTTATAAGTCCACCAGCAGTGGATAAGAGTCCCAGTCTCACTCCCCACCTCCAACGTTTGTTGTTTTAAGTTTTTAAAAATTGGGTTACTATAATGGGCCTTAGGTAGTATCTCATGGTTGTTTTGATGTGTATTTCCTGGATGGCTAATGTCTGGGAGCATTTCCTCTTGTCATTTCCTCCAGTCATTCGAGTGTCTCCTTTGTGCATCATGTGTTCAGGTTTTTTGTCTGCCTTCTCAGAGGGCTGTTAGCCTTTTCTTTTCTTTTCTTGTTGTAAGCTTATAAGATTCTGCAGATTTTTGTAATTATTGTTTCATCTACTATGTCTGTACTAAATATCTGTTCTCAACTGTGAATTCTCTTTTTACAATTTTAATGATGTCTTTTGATGTACACGTGTCTTATTTTCAATAGGTTCCACTCATCTATCTTATCTGTTAAAGTGTTTTTGAAGATGTCCATCTAAGAGGACTCTAGGCAGGCTCTCTACCTCTGTGTTTGGGAGACTGGATTAAAACTTAGGTGACCTGTGAGCAAAAGCTTGTCTTTGCCTTGGTATTTATCCTTAAAACGTCTCACCACCATCAAGTCAATGCTGACTCATAGCGACCCCTATGTGTTTCCAAGCTTATAAATCTTTTTCATTTTTAAAAATCATTTTATTGGGGGGCTCTTACAGCTCTTATCACAATCCATACATGCATCCATTGTGTTAAGCACATTTGTACATATGTTGCCACCATCGTTTTTTTTTTGCCATCGCCATTTTCAAAACGTTTTCTTTCTACTTGAGCCGTTGGTATCAGCTTATTTCCTTCCCTCCCTCCCTCATGAACCCTTGATAATTTGTAGTGGTTTTTTTTCATATCTTACACCTGCCACTGTCTCCTTTCATCCACTTTTCTTTTGGTCATCCACTTGGGAGGGATTGTTATGTCGATAACTGTGATTGGTTCCCTCCCCCCCCCACCCC
>NW_022111306.1:2242291-2243665 GCF_000313985.2 Echinops telfairi
GTGCTATACTGCTCTCTGACTGACTCATCTCTTCCTTATGACCCTTCTGAGACTGCAACTCTATGAGAGTAGAAAGCCCAGTCTTTCTCCCAAGGAGTTGCTACTGGTTTCGAACTACTAACCATCCTTATAGTCGTGGATTTACAGTTTGTCCTTCTGGAAAAAGAACATGGCTGTGTAGTTGAAGCTGCTTTTACTCCATCTCTCAGGAAAAACGTTTTGAATTGCAGAAAGATCGTAGCAGCATGAATTACAGACTCCCTTCTGAGAAAAGCAAACGATTGCCATTGGCATCCCAGCAGAGAAACTGACCAAAGAACCCTGAAAAAGGAAAATAGCCTTGGATTCAGTTCTTCCCTGCCAGGACCCGAAGTATGAACCAGCTGGATCCGTGGGGAGCTAATAGGGCCCACCCTCTCTCCTTCCACTGATTAATGCAATACCCACACCATAACAGGGAGAGGCTGGGTGGAAACTTGACAGGAAGGATACATTAGCCTCTGAGCTCTTGGACTGGTAGACCAGGCCAGGGTGGCAGTGGGTCCCAATGTGCTCCTACAGTACTGCAGCTGTACTGGGGAGACTTGGGTTTGCCGTGGACTGGTTCCCAGCATCTGGTTGGACCTTGTGTGGTTTGGATTCTGACAGCGTTTCCCTGGAGTATTGACTCTGAGCAGGTGCAGAATTAAGAGGTCACATACTATGGAAGACAGTTGACTCAGTAATAAGCAAGCATTTCTTCATAAGGCCATGCCCAAACTGTGACTGGGCCCAATATTGACATACAGGCCCCGCAGGAGTTAGTTTTAGTGAACACTGTTCTAATTAGTCACTTCTCTTGTTCAACATGCTGGTTTGATCAATAATTGCCAGGTTTAATTGTTTACTGACTTTGGTTCCTGCTAAGGGTAAGTAAGTGGGTGCCGATTTGCCTGGCCACTCTACTTCACAGGTTCGGCAATAGCTGTGTAAGGATAACTTTGTATTCAGAATCAAACATAAAAAGCAAATTAAGAAACAATTATGCTATGTCTTGGAAGCAGCAGCTGATCTCTGCACATTTGCAGAAGAGGAGACAGCAGCACAATTAAGTCCAACACATAGAGAAATGGACCTGGAGGGAGTCCTGGAGGAGGAGGAGATCGTGGGTCCTCTCATGAGGGAGAATATAGTGATGATCTCCAGTTACTTTAAGCCATTGGGGTGTGGAAGGGATGGGTGGAGGCGTGATGGGCAGGGTGCAGGTGGGGATAGATAGAAATAAAGAAGGAACACAAGACACAATTCAAGAACTCAGAGTGCCTTAAAGAAATATTATGACAAAATTAATCAAAAGTTAGTAACAATACAACTTCAAATAGAAAAACAAAAGGC
>NW_022111306.1:2245222-2246326 GCF_000313985.2 Echinops telfairi
TCACCCAACAAAAATTTATTTCACTTTCTTCTCTAGAAGCTATGGTAAAAATTCCAGAACAGACCATATTTTAGGACATAATGCAAGTATCAGCATATTAAAAAACATTGAGATAATACTACCATCTTTTTAGATCATAATGTATTAATATTAGATTCAACTATAGAACAATAACCTCAAAATTAAATGCATGGAAATTGAACAACACCTTACTTGAGAAGCACTGTGTAATTGAAGAAATAACACAATTGAGCAATTCCTTGAACAAATAAGACTTAAAATATAGGGGACTTCCAGGAAGGTGGCGGCTGAGTAACACATACCAGAGGGACTTTGCAGAAATCAGCCCAGGAGAGTTACTAAGAGGGAAATTCCACACTGCCGGTTGCAGGAGGAGCATCATAAAGATAAGTATTCACAGATTCTTAAGATTTTGAGGGGCTGGGGGCTTTTGGCTTACTACAGTGGAGGCTGGCTAGGGTTTGACCTTCACCACATCACTGTCTCTGCTGGAGCTGGGACCATTTGGAACTGGTGCAGAGGCTTTATCTCAACACAGCCACAGCTTGCCACCACCTTGGGGCAGGGATTAAACCCCTGCAGCACCATGGGCAGGGATCAGGGATCAGCTATATGGTTGCTTTTGTTTCTTCTGTTCTCTCTATCCCCTCAGCAGGTTTAGTTTTTTGTTTTGCTTTCTTTTCCCTCTTTATCTCTTCCCTGTTCTCTCACACGCCACTGCTCACCACCTCCAGACCACTCCTCCTAGCCTAGAGCATTTATGCCTACCCTCCCCCAAGCTAGGAGAGCTCCATCTTGTGCAGTGTAGACCGAGGCTGGGGAAAGCTTGCCCAACCTCCACCAGGGGATATTCTGCCCAACTTCTTCACGGGGAATTCCTGCCTGTGTGGCTGGGAGAGCTCCTTTTTGTCCTCTGTAGGACCATGTGACTTAAGGAATGTCCTCCTGCCTAACTTAGTGCCTCACATGGCCTAAGGCAGATCAGCCAACACTCACCAGCATTCCACACTGCTGCAGGAACCTCTGCCCAACCTCCACAGTGATCTCCCTGACCAGGGAAATTATGCCCATAATTTGCAGTGT
>NW_022111306.1:2247779-2248621 GCF_000313985.2 Echinops telfairi
TTAGAAAACACAGCCCATCAATCTGCTGCCTATAGGAGACATATCTCAAGACTACAGACAAAAATAGGCTGACTGAGAATCAAAGGCTGGGGAAAGCCATACCAAACAAACAGCAATTCAAAAAAAGCAGGGGTTGCAATCTTAATCTCAGATAAAATTGACCTCAAAATGCAAACCATAAAAAGAGATAAGGAGTGACACTATAAAATGCTCAAGGTAACGTTAGACAAAGAACCATTAAGCATTGTAAACATATGTTCCCCAAATGAGAGACCTGCTGAATACATCAACCAAACACTCCAAACGCTTAAAAAAGAAATAACAGCCTCAAAAATTATACTGGGTGACTTCAATGCACTGCTCTTTGAGAAAGATAGATCACAGGGAAAGAAATTCAACAAGGAAGCGAGAGATCTAAACACTACAATTAGAAATTTTGACTTGATAGATATTTAGAGAGCTTTGCTTCCAAATACAAAAAATTTCACATTCTTTGCAAGCCTGCATGGCACATATTCGAAGATAGACCACACGCTGGGCCATAAGGCGAATATACATAAATTTAAGCACATTGATATCAAGAATGAAAATATATCAAAACTTTTGGGACACTGTAAAAAGGCATTACTCAGAAGACAGTTTATAGCAGTAACTGCACACATTAGTAATGCAGAAAGAAGTAAAATAAATACCTTAGCACATCAACGATAAAAATTGGGAAAAGTCTAGCAAAACAAATTATAAGATACTAGAAGAAAAGAAATAATAAAGATTGGGCAAAAAGAAATGAATCAGAAAAAAATTAAAGCTACTTAAAAACTTAATGTCAAGAAGTTCATTTT